>NC_092261.1:3936998-4236998 GCF_036320965.1 Panulirus ornatus
CACTTGTTTTGTAAAGCAAGCTGTACTATTAGCAGAATCTGATAATATGACTCATGGATTGAATGGTAAGTTTATAATGCTAACCCTTAGACTGTAACATGCCCTTCAGAATGACCTCTAAACAGGCTGCGAACCACACTTTGTTCTGAATTATGCACCTAATAGGACTGATGGTTCTCGCCTATATTTAAATTCTTAGATGATGTATGATAGCATACCTTATCCATGGATGCAACTAGGAACCTATTCACACAGCTGAAAAAAAAAATGAATTGCATCACAGTCACCTATATATCTTCAAAGATAGTTTGATTGCATCATTAGGTTGGGAAGACAGATTTAGGCACAAACCATTGTCGTAAATTTTATGATGAAACCATTTCTCATGTATCAGTTTTGATGTATTTGATGAAAATGAGGTTTTCTCATTCATTCTTATAAATAATGTTCTGTCTATCTGTATAATCTCTGATGTCTGGGCCATCATGGAAGTCCCTCAAGGGGGTGGCCACAGCACTAGTATCCATAACCAGTGAATTCCAGTGCTGCTTCTTAGCCTTTAGTACCTCACCCTTAAAAAGCTCCTATCAAATGTTCATACTGACTACTACTACTACCTAATGCTCCTGCCTAATGTAAATATGTGTGTAAATGAAACTTGAATGTGCATATATTGCATGTAAAATGTAACATTGTATACAATGTTTTTAAAAAATATGCAAATGATACACATGGAATGTTTAAAATCATTGATGGGGAAAAAATGGTGTGATTAGGTTTATGCTGAATGAAGTCACACATGAAAAAATACCCATAATCATTGTATGCAGTACTTACATACATATGGTATATCAGTGTTACTAGCCAGGGTCTTCCCCTGTCAAATTAGCACCCCCACACCAGTATAGAGGAAAGTTTAGTACTTTTAGGGGATTTTCTTAAAGTCCCATGATGAGCAATATGATTTTGAGAACTTTCCATACGAGACACAAACCTGTTGATGTGAATGTTTAATGTATATATAAGAAGTAAAACTGAATACTGCTATTGTATGTTCATCAGCAAAATTAGTAGAAATAAATCATGATTCAGATGCACTTCATGAGCAAAATGGAAGGGATGGAACACATTAACTATCATGAAAGGCTGAAAAAGATGCATCTGTATAGCTTAGAAAGAAGTGGAAGATGAATAATAATCTATGCATAGCAACAAATTCAAGGTATAAGAGAAAATGTTATCCCTGGGGATAGGGGAGAAAGAATACTTCCCACGTATTCCCTGCGTGTCGTAGAAGGCGACTAAAAGGGGAGGGAGCGGGGGGCTGGAAATCCTCCCCTCTCGTTTTTTTTTTATTTTCCAAAGGAAGGAACGGAGAGGGGGGGCCAGGTGGGGATTTTCCCTCTTAGGCCCAGTCCTCTGTTCTTAACGCTACCTCGCAAACGCAGGAAATGGCGAATAGTATGAAAAAAAAAAAAAAAAAAAAAGAGAAAATGTGTTTGACTTGAAAACCCCTTAGGAGAGAAGATGCATCGTTATCAAGTCTTTATGAATCCCATGGAACAAATGGAAAATAAACAAAAATAAAAGACTGCTCACCCAGGAAGCTAGAATGACTATCAGTATACTGTCAGGAGAAATAAGAAACATGCTTGGAACAACTACAGAACATTTAAAAGAATACTTTATGTGTGGTTGAAATCAGTCCCAGATGAACCAAGAATAGATAACAATGTAATGGAGTTAGCAGTGCCTTTGTTCATTAAGTAAGATGAGTGGGGAGTGCTTCATGATAGCCTTGTCATTATGGCTAATCTTGCATAGGTATCCATTGGCAGTTAGGTTCTCTCTTTTGGAATTTAAAAGTTGATGGAAGTAAGAAAAGGGTTATTTCATTAAAAAGAGATGAGTCTCATTGCTAAGTCGGTTTGAATTGGAAAAAGTTGGAAGTTATGAAGGAATTAAAGTACTCTGTTCTTGGCGCTACCTCGCTAATGCGGGAAATGGCGAATAGTTTGAAAGAGAAAAAGAAGTAATGTTTATGTCCCAGGGTACAGGGGAGAAGGAATACTTCTCATGTATTCCCTGCATGTCATAGAAGGCAACTAAAAGGGGGAAGGGAGCGGGGGGCTGGAAATCCCCTCCTGTTTTTTAATTTTCCAAAAGAAGGAGCAGAGAAGGTGGCCAAGTTAAGTTTATTAGGAATGGCAGTGAGAAAGCAAATAATGAATAGAGAAATGGAAGATAGAATAGTTTGAAGAAGACTGAGAACCTTGGTTCATGTAAAGAAAGTTGAATGTAGAGTACGCATGATGGGGCATGTTTTCTATGCTGCATCTGTATCTTAGGGACTTGAAAGCTTAATTTTCTAAGTTTCTACGGTAGGAGATGAATTACCTGTATTGTGAAAGAGGATGAAGAGTATAGGTAAAGAATGAAGATGAGAAAGAAAGAGTGATGGTCATTAGACTAATAAAAATGAGGGAGATTATTTGGTAGATAAGAGACAAAAAAGATTTGATAGTTATATAGAAAGTATGATTAGAAAAAGAAGACACAGGAAGGAAATGGATGGATATAGTGAGTGATTTATTAAATGTTGGTCTATTTCAGTTGTTGCTAGGGAATGACACAACTTTATAAGAGTGCAGACAATTAACATTCATGATGGAAAGGTGCATAGAGTTATATTTCTCACCAGATGACTGTTTGATTTGCTAAACATAATCATAAAGCACTACAAGGCTGCTGAAAACCCATTTCATTCAGTGTAAGAGTGCAGATGTTGAGGTTACACAGGAATGATTTGTTAGACTTTGTGTTCATTGGTCTTTACCATGCTGAGATTGGAATGGTTTATAGGAAAATATTTTTTGCTGTAATGAGGAAAAAGCAAACATAATACAGATATATTGTTAGCCTTATTTTCATATATTGTCACACTTAAATTCATTTAATTTCAGAGTGTGAACTCAAGCTGTCACGGAGTATTGTCAGGTACCACTGTAGAAAGCGGTTTGGGATCTGTAAGCCAACATCCTACTGTGACGTCATCTCCACCTGTACCTCCAGTAGCTAGTCATCCCTCAGAGCTTACAAGTATACCACCCCTGGCTAGTCTTTTGATGACTACGAAGGGAAACACCACTTGCACTGTGATAGGGGCTGGTGGAGGACCATGTCCACTTCCCATTAAATCCTTGCGACCGAAAAATACTAATCCTGCACAGGATCCAAATACGGTAAGTGAATCACCCTTGAAATTTCTCTGTAAAACTGAGTCATTTCCAAGCGTCACCCAAAATTTCTGCCAGAGTGAAAAGGCTGAACCCATGCCTTCAGTGAATTTAAGAAAAAAAAATGACCCTGTAATCCTAGGATATTGAAAGCAACATTTATGAAGTTTTTTCCTTGCCTTCCCACTCTGGCAACCACAGTCATTCATAATCCAGCTGCTAGTCATATGTCATCCACCATCTTAACAGCAAAGTTGTGAGGAGAGTTCCTCTTCTCTAAGAGGTTGGTTACATAGACCTTTTCCTGTTTTTGGGAAATTCTTTAATAACAAAATTTGAAATAGGATGTTCAAAACCTGAAATTATCCATTCAAACCAACTGTGGCTTCACACAAATTGTTTTATTTGAAAAAAAAAACAGTATAACAAGCAATAGGAATTATATTTAGCTGTGTCAGGACACTCATGGCTTTTGATGTACATTTTTCATTTGGAATCTGATACCAGACTTAAATTTTCTGTGGATAATCTGTTTCATTATCATAATATTCAGGCAAGTGAGGGTGAAGGTGGAGGAGAGGAGAGTTGCCCAAGAGTAAAAAAGGTTATGATCTGGACAGAACTACAGGCTTCAGCACGACAAGTTACACAGATTGCTACCTCAGCTTGTGGAGCCACTGCAGTCATCAATGTCTTGGTTAGTAATGACTCAGTTATTGTTACTAATTAAGACTTCTAGGAAAGTATGTTAGTGTATAGGTTTTGTTTCAGCTTACCTCCATGTATTTTGAAAGTTATATACCACATTGGCTTTTTGGAAGGACTGTGTTCAACAAGAACTTATGACTGCCTCAGATACCTACAGATGCATGCTTATTTGCTCAAAATATATACATACATCATAACTGTTCATGAATTACCTCATATACACCCATCCATAGATATTTGATATTCCTGTTTGTGAAACAGCAAAATTTTGACAACTTAATATGTAGACCATAAAATGTCCTTAACATCATCACAAGTATGGCAATGGTATCGATATAATATTTCCTTTACTAATGATAATATTATCCTTATAACATTGCTAAAAGGACTTTCTTAATATATATATTTATATATCTTTTTTCTCATACATCTTTGCCATTTGCCGCGTTAGCGACTTAGCGTTGTGTGTCATAGGGTGGGAGAGGGGATGAAGGTTCTGGGAGCAATGAAGAATGTATGGAAAGAGAAAACATTATCCTGGAGAGCTAAAAAGGTTATGTTTGAAGGAATAGTATTTCCAACAATATTATATGGTTTCGAGGTATGGGCTACAGATAGGATTGTACAGAGGAGGGTGGATGTGTTGGAAATGTTTGAGTACAACATGGGTGGTTTGATCGAATAAGTAATGAAAGGGTGTGTTAATAAAAAGTGTGGTTGAGAGAGCAAAAGAAGGTGTGTTGAAATGGTTTGGAGGTTTGGACATATGAAGAGAATGAATGAGGAAAGGTTGACAAAGAGGATATATGTGTCTGAGGGGGAGGGAACGAGGAAAAGCAGGAGACCTGATTGGAGGTGGAAGGATGGAGTGAAAAAGATTTTGAGCAATTTGGGTCTAAACATGCAGGAAGGAGAGAGACATGCAAGGAATAGAGTGAATTGGAACGATGTGGTATACCGGGATCGATGTGCTGTCCAGGGACATATGAAACATCTGAGGTAAACCATGTAAAGGTCTGTGGGGCCAGGATGTGGATAGAGAGTTGTGGTTTCGATGCATTACACATGACATCTAGAGACTGAGTGTGAATGAATGTGGCCTTTTTTTGTGTTTTCCTGGTGCTACCTCGCTGATGCAGGGGGTGGCAATGCTGTTTCCTGTGGGGCTGAGTGGCACCGGGAATGGATGAAGGCAAGCAATATATATACATATTATCACTTAAGTCTCTTGTTATAGGCATCACATTTGCCAGTCTTTGAGTGTGTAGAAAAATACGAGTTACACTAAGTTGTTATCCACTTAAAAAAACATTGAGTATTTAGTGGATTTCAATCAGGTTAAAAGTTTCATAGGAATACGTCTTTTTTTTTAATTCTTTTTAAGTTCATAGAATAATTTTTATAACTTCATTTTCTTTGTGTGGGTTGAAAACATTGTTACACTGAAAGTTGGCCTACTTTGCATGGGTGGGTTTGGTAGTCCGTCAGCTCATCCACACCTCTATGAAACCTAGATGCCAGGTGCCACCTGATGCATTTTGTTTCACTTCTAGTAATTCATATCACATTCAAAGTAAAATATTGTAAGAAATAAAGGTAATATGATGTATGAGTACACTTTCAGTTTTGTCCATTTTATGTACCTTAGTTAGGACTGGAATAAGAAACAAAATTATAAGTATCACTCTGATATGATATTTCCAGGGAACATACCCCATCCTCTTGGCACACTGTCTTGAGAGAAAAGGTTTTTCAGTTTTTGAAGCCTATATATTCTTTATAAATTTTGACTGGGGTTGTCTTCCTTCTTTTGTCTTTCTCCACTATGACTTTTAAGAGTTAGATTTACAAACACCTGTGGAGTTGTAATCTCATATTTTTCCTTGTACATTATCTTACCTCTTATCCAGGATGGCCACAGGTGAGGCATGTTTTTGCCTTTTCCACATTAGTCTCTACAGAAAAAATGTATGAAGTTAATCTAAGCAAATTTAGAAAGAAGGGATAGATAGAAATAGAAGGCAGGTATGGTCTTAATAATATAATAGCATGGAACTTTGGAGAAAATATGATAAAGTTAAAGTGAGGCAGATGAGAGGGGAGACAATAAAAGCCAGATATAAATGTAAGGGTTCAAACCATTATGTGTGTTGGTATAGTTAAGAAATATGTTGAGATTTATAGTGACTGTGATGTATTGAGGAAGCTTTACTTCAGCTTCCGATTTTCTAAGTATTTTAAATAGACAGGTTTTGTAATAAAAGATCCTCTATTAGTGAAGCAAATACTAAATTAGCACTTGAAATTTTTCTTTACTACAGAACTCCAAACCATCAGTAGTTTGTTAAAGTGACATTAAGCTTCACAAATAATCAGCTGTTCAGCTCGTAGGAGAATGTTGTGGTCAATCAAGTTTCACTACTGCATGATTTTTACCTGGTCATGTATTGTTTGATCCTTAAAAGTTTTAAAATATGCACTTTTTTTTGTAACTATGAACAGTTGTCATCAAAGTACTTTTTTCAACAGTTGGCTTTAGACTACCCTTACTCAGTGGAGGAGGTTCAAAACAGCATCCAAACACGGTTAAGAGCAGAGACTGCCCTCATTGTAGATTATCTGTTTTCCCGTTCTGTTGCTGGGACTTCGCATAGAGACTTAATAAAAGGAGTTACAAAGCTTTCACAGGGTGCCATTAAAGCCAAGTTCTTCCATATGTTTCCCAAGAGAGCAGTGCAGCTTTCACGATGGCTTGCTCAGTGGATCAGTAGAGGTAAGTTGGGCGTATACTCTTATGTAAGTAACATCCTTTAGTTTACTGTCTATCTATATCTCTGACAACTTTTCCAATCAGAACTCCCTCAAAGGGGTGGCCATGGCACCAGGCTCTCAATAACTGAAGAACTCATTGTTTCAAATAGCCTTTAGTGCCTCATCCTAAACAGGCCACTGGCAGAGGGCAAGTCTAATGCTGTGTTTAGAGAGGCTTCTTCCTAATGATCCTAACAACTACTACTGTCTAATTCTCCTACCTACTACTACTACCTAAAGCTCTTGCAAGTATTTTTACTTGCTACAGTGATCTACTGCTCCTAACAGTTTGCCAAAAGGCAGGGCTAGTGCATAGTGTTCATTGCAGGAAAATCTAGAGTAACAAAGAATGAGCTGCACTAGTTAAGTATTGTCAAGTGTTACATATAATGAGGAGAGATTGTATATATATTGTTTATATAAAAGTTTTACCATGGCTGTGATACCTTATAGTAAATTTGTTCTCTACATTTTTATTCTTTTAGGTGGAGTTCCACTTGCCACTTTAAATCTTCAAGTTGGTGTTGCTCCAGGTCAGACAATTCCAGATGCCTGGCACCATCAGATGATCTTTGGTGTAGGTCCCCAAGGGATCTATCTCACTAACCCACTGGAGTGTGTCTCTGATTGCTTGCTTGGAGATCAACTGTGCACTGACTCAGTATTGCTAGTGCGAAGAGCAGATATAGTGGGTAGATGGGGCCAAGGTGACAGACTCATCAGACTTACGCGACACCCAGATGCAAGATGGCGGGACATGAATGTTCTCGGTATAGTAGATACTTTAAACAGTCCAAGATGTATGTAAAAACTAGACATAGTGTGTAATTTTCTTGTTAATTGCTTGCATGATACAGAAACTTAATTCAGGTCATTTTTTGAATACTTGAAACTTTTACAATTAACTCTTGATAGAAAGTGTTAAAAAGATTAAAATATCTACTCATTTCTGTTGCTGTTAAAGGTCATTTTGCTGTCATGGGGATAGGGCAAAATACATACAAGTAAATATTAATAAGTTCCTTTAATGTGTTTGCAGGTTTATCTATATTTACATTCTTGGAAAAAGTGATTGTCCTTTATCCTCTCTGTATCTTTTTCTGTGGCTACATTTACACTGCAGCATTATTTTGTATCCTGTCACTTTTTGTCTGAATCTGTACCATCTTATCTTTATAGGTTTCCTTCTAGAATTAGTTGCATAGAAGCTGTGAAGATTAGACAGCATGGAATTACACGGATAGCCCATGCAAAAACATTCACAGGTTTATGCTTTTCTGCCCTGAACTGGGCAACCATATAGTTTATGACATGAGTAGTATTTACCGAGCTATATTTTTGGATGTATGTAACTTAACTTTGCAGAATGTTTAATTATTTTGGGTAACTTAGGCAATGATTCAAAATGTTTTAATATGGAAGACTGAGAGTGTTGCAATTCAAAAAAATTTTAAATAAATTCTTTGGCACATTTTTTCTGCAATCAGTTGCCGACGTAGTGTTAATAGTGTCTTACACATCAGACTCTTATTTGGGATGATCAGGGTGTGGTCGTTAATGTACAAGTTTGAAACGTAGATATGGAAAAGGTAGACATTTTTACAATACAGGATGCTGAATGATTGCAACTATTTAAGGAGTGCCTTAGGTACAAGATGGGGTGAAGTTAATAATGCTGAGGTTTATAGATATGAATTATGAGACATGGAGTAGGACAAGCAAAATACCTTGAATTGGTCATTTGGAGATGAGGATGCTGATATAGATTGGCAAAGAATGGATGAGAGAGAAAGGTTGATGGGTATATAGAGAAGATAGCTAGCATCATGGAAGGGGAAAGTAAGGGATGATAAGGACAGGACCCAGGAAGTTGTGAAGGGATGGAGCATGGAGAAATGTTGTTTAAGGCAGCATCAAGTCCTGTGTATTGCCTACCCCAAGAGGTGATAAGACTGAGATATAGACATATTCTAGAATAGATTGTGAGCGGTTATCTTGATTGGGTTATTGGATATGCATCATAGGTGTGCTGTATCACCGATAGAGCACAAATCATTTTACACCTGTTTATACCTTCTTTAGTTATGAGTCAAGGTCACAGGGTCCTTCCTTACAAAATGTATACACAATATCCAAAGACTGGACTAGTGGATGTGCACCACACTATCAAAATACATATGTTCTAATTGTATCAATTTATTTTGAGATTGAGATCAAAGTGTAAGATTATTAGGTGAAATTATTAAGAGGATATCAAACCCAATGCAGTGTTTTATACACTTTTACAGATGTCATTATACTTTGTCCACTTTTTTGTGAAAGTTGAACATGCACAGGATAGAATGATGTGGAGCAGTATGGCTATATGTATGGTTTGACATGCTGTGAGTGGACTGAAAATAAAGATATCTTAATTTCAACAAACATTGTTAAAAAAGATCTTTTTTTTTTTTTTTTTTTTCTTTTAAACTATCCGCCATTTCCCGCATTAGCGAGGTAGCGTTAAGAACAGAGGACTGGGCTTTTGTGGAATATCCTCACCTGGCCCCCCTCTGTTCCTTCTTTTGGAAAAAAAAAAAATGAGAGGGGAGGATTTCCAGCCTCCCGCTCCCTCCCCTTTTAGTCGCCTTCTACGACACGCAGGGAATACGTGGGAAGTATTCTTCATCCCCTATCCCCAGGGATAAGGGAGCTAGTAGCCCAAGTGAACTTTAGTAGAATCCTGACGGAAACCAAAGTACCATTATGATGGAACTTCATTTTGAAATTTTAGAGCATAGTCTGACTCATGAATTGTTGATTCCAGTTGTTCTTGCTAATGGCTCCAAACCAGTTCTTTGAGAGCAGACATAAACAGTTTTGTAGCTGTTGAAATGGAGCTTTGATGCACAGACTGTAACATAAAACTTCACTCATTAACTACCACAGGTGTCTCATTTCATGCTCCATCAGTGCATATTAAAAATGGATTTCAAATAATTGGGATTTGTTTAAAATTCAAACTTGAAAAGCAGAATCCTAATCTTTTGCCATTGCTATTTCAGGTCAGGTAGTTGGAGTGTTGAAGGAGCAGGCAGCACCCCCAGTGGTTCAAGGACGTCGGCATTTGACTTCTCATGTGGCTATCCCTGCAGCTTACCAGTCTGGTGTAACCATTTTCATGCGGTCCGATAACCCACACCTGCACACTTTAATGCAAGCAGAGGAACTACCCTTACTGGAGTGATGGCATATTTCTTCCAGTTTCCCGCATGGTAGATGGTAACCTTTACCTCCACAAAATGCATTTTTTATGAAAGGTTCTCATATAGAATCAAGTGGTAGACTGAGGGGACTTTGTGTCTTAGATTATGACTCGCTTGTCCTCAAGATATGTTGCAGAGAAGTGGGCTCTCCTTGGTGCAGTGATGAGCTTTTGTGATAGCAAACATTGTTCCTCATAGAATCACTGCAGGATTGTATTATGTTAATTCATGGTTGGTTCTTTTGTAGATATGTCATGTGGTTTATTATTGCCTTTTTACTAAGTATCAGCATTCAAGTAAATTGGCTTTCATTCTAAAAACTAAAATCAATACATTTTACTTAATTTTTGGTTTTCAAGTTATTTCTAAATTTTATCATTCTTGAAAAAGGAAATACCTAATAGAGCATATAAATGAGATGTTGCAAGAAAGCTTCCTTATGCTTCTCTGTCCTGGAAGTAAGCATGGCATAAACAATGAATTCCCCTAAATATTTCCCAAAGTGGAAATGTTTTATGTATCTCCTATATATCAAATCATTCTTGGAGTTTGTTCTGTGCCTATACTTTATAAACTTGTATGTGTAATTTCACAAGGCCTTTATATTTAATGTCTGAATTACTGGTATTAACTTCAGTGCTCTATCTGTGAATTATGATCTAGTAACAGTTAAGGTGGTACCCAGAATGTTTACATCTGAAAGAGGCAGCATCATCAGCAGTGTAAAATTTTTTGATTTTATTGGACAAGATATTCATCGAAGTTTTAATCATGTATGACTGCTTTGTTGCTTCATTCACCTTTTTTCGTTAGGGATAAATTCCAAACGGTGTAAGAGGGGGAACTGAAAATGGTAACATTCAAGGCTTAATGTAACTGATCATGATGCATTTCAAGGTAATATAACTACATTTGACATTCACCTCACAAAACAAGCAAAGTACCTATTCAGTGCTCTTTTGGGCAGTCTATCTGTTGTCATTTTTAATGTAAATATTGTGATGCCAAAATCAAATTTTTTATGTATGATATTAAGGTATGATTGAGCTTTATTTTTGTTGCCATATCTTTACCATTTTTAAGTTAATGAATGATGCTTCCAGTATTTTCGTTATTTATTACGAGCTTTGTTATAATCTCTGATGTAGATTATGACAATTTAGCATAACCTGTTTCCCATTTAACTGCCCAGCCTTATTTTTATGGGAAACTAGGAAGGTTGCTATTTCACACACATTTATCACTGACATCAAACATTTCGACCTGCCAAAGTAAATTTTTCTTTTAACCTTTAGTTAAATGAAAATGTTTTGATTCATGTTTATAGAGAATGACTTCTTTTAATTGAAGTTTGTCAGGGATGAAGTGGGATTTTCATCCAAGGCTCAGTCGTCTGTTCCTGGCACTACTTTGGTAAGGCAGGAAACGGCAAACAAGTATGAAAGGATTATATATATATTTGTTGTTTGATATGAGAGTAGGGTGTTTCAGGAGATTTGTTAAGCTTGTTAATCATGTCATACATAAACGTGGACTATTTCCATCATGGGCCTCAAACAGGTAACTCTGCTTTTGGGAGGTTGTGACCCAGTTTATCAAGAAACTTCATGACTTAATTCAATTCATTTAGCTGATCATTTGATTTTCAGATGAAAGTAAACCTGGGTTATTTGCAATACCATGTATTCACCATAAATAAAGAATATTTATTTTTTAAAATATGTTTTGAATTTCCTATTACCTGATTTTCTTGAAAATATTGCATGGTTTTAAGTATAACTCGCACCAAATTCTCAAGTGCACAGCCATGGAAGTATGTATTCTATAGTATGTCTAAAAAGTTTGATTTAATGCAAATTTCATACAGTAATGGTATTTTCAGAGTAGCTGTGGTCATGCCTATTGTCTGAAATGTGTGGGGATGTAACCAAGAGAAAGTACGTTTAAAGAAACTTGGATGTTCTGACTCCGAAACAAAACAAGGGTAAAAGGGAAAAATGGATTGGAAATGTGTTGGGAGGGGTGGTTATTGAGAAGACAAGAGCTGAGTAGCTCTACTCATGAAGCAGTTGTTGTGGGTGTGTGATAATGTAAGGAAGTAAATTCTAAACTGATATGGGTAAAACTATAAAGTGGATGGAGATAGGTGATTATTGGTGCTTATGCACCTGGTCATGAGAAAAAAAGATCTGAGGCAAGTGTTCTGGGAACAGCTAAGTGAGTGTGCAATCAGTTTTGGTGCACAAGACTGGATATTAATGATGGGTTATTTAAATGCAAAGGCGAGCAATGTGGCAGTTGAGGGTGTACAAGGGGTATTCACTGTTATGTTAATGGTGAAAAGCTTTTGAATTTGTGCACTCAAAAAACTGGTAACTGGGAATACCTGGTATAGATACAGAAGTATACGTATGAGTAGAAATGATCAAAGGGCATTAGGTTACATGTAAAAGAGACTTTAGATGTTAATGTGCTGAGAGGGATGTCTGATTGCTATCTTTTGGAGGCAGGTCTTCAAAAAAATGAAGAAACTCAAGGAGATGAGAGCAGAGACTGAGCTTGAAAAGTTTTGTGTGAGGAAGTATCAGGAGAGATTAAGTGTAGAATGGCAAAAGGTGAGAGCAAATGACATGACGGTAGTGGGTTATGAATGGGATGTATTTAGGGAAGCAGTGATGCTATGTGCAAGACATGCATGTGGCATGAGAAAGGTGGGAGTTGGGGATATTAGTAAGGGTAGTGAGTGGCAGGATGAAGTTGTTAGTGAAAGAGGCATTTGTACAATACTTGCATGGAAAGAGGGCAAATAACTGGGAAATATATGAGAGAAAGTGGGAGGAAATCAAGAGGAAAATGCAAAGGTTGAAAAGGGGGGCAAATGAGAGTTGGGGAGATAAAGAGATTTTGGAAGGAGGTAAATAACGTGCATAAGACAAGAAATAGAAACATCGGTGAAGGGGGCAAGTGATAACAGGCAGTGATGAAGTGAGGAGGATATGGAGTGGGTATTTTGAAGATTTGTTGAATATGTTTGATAATAAAGAGGGGTGGTGTGCAAAGTGAGAGTTGTTTGGTGGAGAGAAGAGATGGTGAAAGCCTTGCAGAAGATGAAATCTGGCAAGGCAGCAGGTGACTTTGTTGACTGGTTGGTAAGGATGTTCAATGTATGTATTACATGGATCATGGTAAAGTACCTGAGGTTGGCAGAACACGCACAGTGCCACCGTACAAAAGCAAAGGGGATAAAGGCGAGTGTTGAAACTAGAGGCATTAGTTTATCGATCTGGAAAATTGTATGGAAGGGTATTGACAGGTGAAGGCATGTACAGAGCACCAGACTGGGGAGGAGCAGTGTGGTTTTAGAAGTGGTTGAGGATGTGTGGATCAGGTGTTTACTTTGGAGAATATACAAGAAATACTAAGAAAAACAGATGGATCTGGAGAAGGAACATGATGGGGTTGATAGAGATGCTTTGTGGAAGGTCTTAAGAGTATATGGTGTGAGGCAAGCTGCTAGAAGCAGAGAAGTTTTTATCAAGGGTATAAGGCATGTGTACAAGTATGAGGAAAGGAGTGATTGGTTTTCGCTGTAGTCTCTGGCAGGGGGTGTGTGATGTTCCCATGGTTATTTTGTTTATGGATGGGATGATTAGGGAGGTAAATGCAAGAGTTTTGGAGAGAGGGGAGAGTATGCAGTCTGTAGGGAATGAGGGTCTGGGAAGAGTCAATTGTTGTTTGCCGATGACACAGCACTTGTGATTGATTCGGGTGAGAAAATGCAGTTGTGACGAGTTTGGAAAAGTGTGTGAAAGGAGAAAGTTAAATGCTGAAGAAAGCAGGGTTGATGGGGAAATTAGTTTGGGTGTAGGAAGTGAAGCATTTTATTTACCTGGCAGTGGATGTGGGAGACAGAACCACGGAAACAGAAATGAGTCACAGGGTTGGGGGGGTTCTGGAAGCACTAAAGAATGTGGAAAAAATTGTCTGGGAAGGTAAAAGTGGTTGCATTTGAAGGAATAGTAGTCCCAATAATATTATATGGATGCGAGGCATGCACTATAGATAAGACTGTGCAGTGTGTGGATGTGAAATGTTTAAAGACAATATGTGGTGCAAAGTGGCTTGATGGGATAAGTAATGAAAGGGTAAGAGATATGTGGTAATAAAAAGTGGTCAGTGTATATACAAGCACAACAGAACATTGCTGTACAGGTATTAAACATCTTTCTTTCTTTCTTTTAAACTATCCGCCATTTCCCGCATTAGCGAGGTAGCGTTAAGAACAGAGGACTGGGCTTTTGTGGAATATCCTCACCTGGCCCCCCTCTGTTCCTTCTTTTGGAAAATTAAAAAAAAGAAAAAAAAAAAAAATGAGAGGGGAGGATTTCCAGCCTCCCGCTCCCTCCCCTTTTAGTCGCCTTCTACGACACGCAGGGAATACGTGGGAAGTATTCTTCATCCCCTATCCCCAGGGATAAGGTATTAAACATATTAGAAAGAATATAGAAACATCACAAGTAAAATTGAAGGGACTGGAGCACAAAATGTATTACAAATGGCTGGTATCATACATTGTTTTCAGCAATACTTACCCTTTGGTAATAAAACAACAAATGAAACAATATGTATCTTAGGGAAAAAAACATTTTAAAGTTTGTGTTATTTATTTGAAAAATAATACTACATACCATTCAAGATCACTCACTTCAGCCACGCAGGTTACATAGTAACCTCGAAAAACTGTCATGTTAACAAAACGGAATGTTGACTTGTGTACAAATTAAAACTAAAGCTTCAATCCTTCCCTGCATGGTGTGGAGATGATGGAGCTAAATTGCATTCCAGCACTCGCAAACATGACATAGAAAATAAATAAAGATCACTTCTAAAGGGTGCTATACGAGCCCTAACACAGCAAAGATTATTAATTCTGCCTACAGCAAGTCTCAAACATCCACTCAACATAACACAATCAATGTACAAGCAATAAGACAGCTGGTTAGTAAATATCTTAAATTACCATTCACTGCTAATGGTTTCAATTTCACAATTAAAATTTCCATTGAAAAATGGACTATCATATCAAAAAATTGTCAAAAAATTACTACAACCACATGTTCCGGTCAATTACTTGCTTGAAGCTACATGTTGGCACCAGTCTACCTTTGTACTTGGTGCATTCATGGAACTCGCTTCTTTTAACATACATCCTTATAAGTATAGGAATCAAGGAAACTTTAACAGGTACACAGGTAGGAAAAATAAATTTTGACGCTTTTGATGCTACTGGATATGTAAGTACACGAGTAAGAAAAGTAGCAAAGGTATCAATAAAAATTACTCCATGAGCAAGGTAACTGGGAGGACTGGAGTTCGATACTTGTAGAAAATGAAGAACTAGGCAGTGGCTTCTGCAACAGGCTCTGCTGTCTCAGACTCCTGTATCTTAGCCTTCTTTGGTGGTGAGATTTCTTTCGTTTCAGAGTCCTCTGCTTCACGCTTCTCTGTAAAGGAAGGAGTTCAACTTCAAAACTTTAAGCAAAACATGGTTTAAATAACCTGGGATCAGTTCAAGAGTTTACTCTTGAAATAGGTTTTTAGGTGAAGTGAAAATCATGAATCAAACATTCCTGAACCCATGAGGCTGCAGCAGAGTTTCCTAAGACAGGTGGTGTGAAGTGTTGTTGATTGGTTAGTTAGGCTTTTAACTGTATGGCCCAGGAAAGAAGTTCAGAGCAGACTAACCTCCCCATATTTTGTAATAACCATAATTCTCAGCAACATAGTTATTAGTTATTTTGGGAAGCATTCTTCCACCACAACTAAATGTAAACATTATATACCACTTGTCAAACGTATATTACCTTTAAAATGTGTATATCATGTGTATATCAAGCAAGATCCTACCCTCTACCTGATTATAATACTAATGAAAATTCAGTTTCAGAAAAACCATCTATTATTGTTTAAATACTATAGTAACTGAGAGTATGCGTATAATCAATTGTTCAACCTTTTTAAGAATATTTTGTCTAAAAGCACATAATTACAAAGAAAATATGTATGTAATGCAATTAGAATGTACAGCATACATTTACGTCAGCAGTCACTGAATTATGCTTAGGTATGAATGTTAAAATACCCAGGCCACCCACCTTCCTCAACTGAACCATTCAAAAACATTATCACATCAATATAAAGGGTAAAAAAATTTCGATTTTTAGGGGGAAAGCTTATCTACAAAGCTATGTAGTATAAGGAAAGTTTCCATAATCAATATTCATTCTTCTGCACTATTCAATGGTAAAAGAAGCTTATAAACTTTAGAGGCAATTATCTCTGCTGATACTGTTCACGTACTTAAAAATGGAAGGCCCTTACCAGAATCACCATTAGTAATGCCATTCGTCTCTTCACTATGTCCGTTTGTCATGGCAGCATCTGTCACCTGAAAATCAAAATGTATAATTACCATTCTTATATACATTTCCATTTCACATCACACAATATATGATATTGATATCCAGAGTACAGTATTTCAGATACTTGCCTTCTCTTCATCCTTGGCATCATTTTCCTCCATTGCCTCAACACTTGCTTCACTTGATTTGGCATCTGATGACTCTTCAGTCTTTTCTTCCTCTTTAGGGTCTACGTTTTCCTTTACCTCCTTCTCATCAGAGGCCACTTCCATTTCCTCTGTAGTTTCATCAGTCTTTTCTTTATTCTCTGTTTCTATTTTCTTCTCTCCAGTCTCTTCAGACTCATCCTTTCCTGTAGATTCCTCTGACTTATCCTCTGAGACATCTGGCTTTTCTTTTTCACTGGTCTCTTTAATCTGCTCACTCTCGTCTGTCACCTTGTCAGTCTTATCTATCGTCTCTGATGTTTCTCCCTGTTCAGTCTTGTTTGCAGTATCTAAAGTAGATTCTGTCTTTGTCTCTTTATCATCTTCAGTGGTCTCAACATTTTTCTCATCGCTTGCCTTGGTCTCTGTTTTTTCAGTTATGCTTTTCTCGGACTCTACGTCCCCATTTGTTTCAACTTCATTTTTTGACTCTATCTGCCCTTCCTTGGAGGGGGACTTGGCATCTGTTTTTGCAGTCTCCTCGACTACTTCCTTGGTAACCTCTGGGGTGGCACTGTAGTAAAGAAAAACATATTCCAGAATCATTCTTTATTTAAGCCTTAAACTTTTGTCATAAAGGGCAAACTTTAATCACAGTACTTGGGAAATGAAGACTTCATATGAACAAAATAGCCGAGATTCTTTCGTCAAAATATGAAGTCAGGGAAGTCCTCAAGGTTAAATCAATGAAGAATGAAAGAGGAAATGAAGACTTCATATGAACAAAATAGCAGAGATTCTTTTGTCAAAATATGAAGTCAGAGAAGTCCTCAAGGTTAAATCAATGAAGAATGAAAGATAAAAGTAACGAGACACCATGAGGAAGACAGTAAATGGGATGAGCAAACAAGTATATCAAAATACCATTAGTCTAACATTTTTGAGTATTTGTCTAGTTAAAAGCTTATCAAGAAAGTCTTAAACTAGATCTTCAGCATTTAAAAATCAACAGGTATCTATTTCTGTTAAGGAATAATTTTTTCTTTAAAATTCTTTTCCCTCATGCTGCACCTCTGTTCTTGGTTTCAAATCCTTGTATACATATTAAGAGCATTCTTAAAACACAAGCATTAAATATTTTCCTAGAGTTTTAGTTCTAAAATTCATTCACATTGCCCAATGGAGTATTACTAACAAAGTATACCTAAATATGCTGGGCTATACTGTCAAGCAATTTATGTGAACACTACTTTTAGTGTAACAGAAATTACTCAAATTCTAAAAGCAATCTATAGCAAACAACAGATGCTATGCATTCCTGACCCTGTGCACTAAATATTCAAGTTCCTAGCACTGAAATACCTGTTCTTAATCTTTTTTTCTATATATTTGCAAATAACCTCTCCCAAATTAAGCTTCTTAATTTGAATGGAGAAAAACTGGAGGAAGTGAAGTGTTTTAGATATCTGGGAGTGGATCTGGCAGTGGATGGAACCATGGAAGCGGAAGTGGATCATAGGGTGGGGGAGGGGGCGAAAATTCTGGGAGCCTTGAAGAATGTGTGGAAGTCGAGAACATTATCTCAGAAAGCAAAAATGGGTATGTTTGAAGGAATAGTGGTTCCAACAATGTTGAATGGTTGCGAGGCGTGGACTATGGATAGAGTTGTGCGCAGGAGGATGGATGTGCTGGAAATGAGATGTTTGAGGACAATGTGTGGTGTGAGGTGGTTTGATCGAGTAAGTAACATAAGGGTAAGAGAGATGTGTGGAAATAAAAAGAGCGTGGTTGAGAGAGCAGAAGAGGGCGTTTTGAAATGGTTTGGTCACATGGAGAGAATGAGTGAGGAAAGATTGACCAAGAGGATATATGTGTCCGAGGTGGAGGGAACGAGGAGAAGAGGGAGACCAAATTGGAGGTGGAAAGATGGAGTGAAAAAGATTTTGTGTGATCGGGGCCTGAACATGCAGGAGGGTGAAAGGAGGGCAAAGAATAGAGTGAATTGGAGCGATGTGGTATACCGGGGTTGACGTGCTGTCAGTGGATTGAATCAAGGCATGTGTATGGGGGTGGGTTGGGCCATTTCTTTCGTGTGTTTCCTTGCGCTACCTCGCAAACGCGGGAGACAGCGGCAAAAAAAAAAAAAAAATTCTATCAACATATCACATTCCTTACAAATGACTCACTTATTTCCTCTTGTTTTGCACCTTCCCCTTATAACTAAAAATGTTTAAAACTGGGAAGTGGTCGACATTCTACTTCAAAAACCTTAGGAAATAGGTAATCTGACCCTGGCATACTTATAATGAAAAATGATGCAATACTCGTCCATATGAATTTTCTAACCCTTTCCTTCTAAATTATGCAATTCTGCCCTGAATACCCAACTTTTATATGTTCTCTGAGTAGCTGTGGTAAGGGCCCCATTTTCAATTAGGGGCATGGCAATATCCCAAAAGGGAAGAGGTACGAGGCATTTCCAATGCAAACTTAAGGCCAAAATTTGCCATATATATATATATATATATATATATATATATATATATATATATATATATATATATTCTTTTTTTTTGCTTTGTCGCTGTCTCCCGCGTTTGCGAGGTAGCGCAAGGAAACAGACAAAAGAAATGGCCCAACCCACCCCCAAACACATGTATATGCATACGTCCACATACGCAAATATACATACCTACACAGCTTTCCATGGTTTACCCCAGAAGCTTCACATGCCCTGATTCAATCCACTGACAGCACGTCAACCCCGGTATACCACATCAATCCAATTCACTCTATTCCTTGCCCTCCTTTCACCCTCCTGCATGTTCAGGCCCCAATCACACAAAATCTTTTTCACTCCATCTTTCAACCTCCAATTTGGTCTCCCACTTCTCCTCGTTCCCTCCACCTCCGACACATATATCCTCTTGGTCAATCTTTCCTCACTCATTCTCTCCATGTGACCAAACCATTTCAAAACACCCTCTTCTGCTCTCTCAACCACGCTCTTTTTATTTCCACACATCTCTCTTACCCTTACGTTACTTACTCAATCAAACCACCTCACACCACACATTGTCCTCAAACATCTCATTTCCAGCACATCCATCCTCCTGCGCACAACTCTATCCATAGCCCACGCCTCGCAACCATACAACATTGTTGGAACCACTATTCCTTCAAACATACCCATTTTTGCTTTCCGAGATAATGTTCTCGACTTCCACACATTCTTCAAGGCTCCCAGGATTTTCGCCCCCTCCCCCACCCTATGATCCACTTCCACTTCCATGGCTCCATCCGCTGCCAGATCCACTCCCAGATATGTAAAACACTTTACTTCCTCCAGTTTTTCTCCATTCAAACTTACCTCCCAACTGACTTGACCCTCAACCCTACTGTACCTAATAACCTTGCTCTTATTCACATTTACTCTTAACTTTCTTCTTTCACACACTTTACCAAACTCAGTCACCAGCTTCTGCAGTTTCTCACATGAATCAGCCACCAGCGCTGTATCATCAGCGAACAACAACTGACTCACTTCCCAAGCTCTCTCATCCCCAACAGACTTCATACTTGCCCCTCTTTCCAAAACTCTTGCATTCACCTCCCTAACAACCCCATCCATAAACAAATTAAACAACCATGGAGACATCACACACCCCTGCCGCAAACCTACATTCACTGAGAACCAATCACTTTCCTCTCTTCCTATATATGTGTATATATATATATATATATATATATATATATATATATATATATTCGGCAATTCAGAATACATATTCTATGGACTCAAAATAAGAGAGTTGTACCTTAAAGCTACCATTCTCTAAAGTGCTTATGCATATACTTGGACAGTAACAAAAGCAATTTATAGAAATTAAGTTTAGCACTTTAACCTGTATAAAAAAAAAAAAAATATCACGAAACTATTTAGAATATGGGGGTTCACAGCACAAATTCAAACGTAAAGGAACGTAATCATGGAAACTAGAAAATTATGTCCCTCTACATATAAAGTACATCTTATCGGGAAGGTCCAATGACATTCCCGTTAATGGTTTTGTGTCCCTTGAGTATCGCTTTAACTACCCATGTGTAAAACTCAAGAATAATTTTTAGTTTTAAATCTTTTGTTTATAATACTTGCTTTCCTATTAGGAATCACGTGTGGGAAAGCGAAGTCATGAGTATATTAAACGTTTCTTTTACCCAGTGGCGTATTTAAGCATACTTGGGCCCTAGGGTCAAGATTTTCCTTCCCCTACCTTTAAAGATCTCTGAAAACTGTCACGCCCATCAACGGAATTTCTAAATCAAGTAAGCTTTAATTTTTTGTATTTCAACATGCTTAAAAATACATGAGCAGATATAGAAATATTGGATGCTCTGACACGTTACTCCACACCTCGTGTGATACTTACAAAAAATGCCGGATCCTCTCCTTTTCAGGGGCCACAAACTATCAAGCGCTGTGATATCTAAATGTTGGACCCTCTAATATCAGACCCTTTCCTAAGACAAATTTCACTCAGGCGTCAAGTTTTAATCTTAGGAATGTTTGATTTTATGCCACACTGGTCCCGCCCTCTACCTCATACGTCCGTAACTGTACCACTGAATCAATGTTTTATTTACAATATTGGTCTGCTGGGTTCAACTTGTCTAAAATGGTGTATTCTATCTGAAATTCCTAAGATTCAAAAACTTCCTTACTCCTTTTCTAATAAGCTTCCTGGCGAAGCGGTATATCTAATTTCTGCATTAATTCAAAATGGCAATATCATTTCATTTAAAGTTCGTGGTTATGACATATGCGAAGTTCACAACATACTGATCAGTTGATATCCGCTATTCATCAAAGGTATATTACTCAAAGTTCGATTTACAGTAGAAATTAATATCACGGGCAGTCAGTCTCTGCTGCAGACTTAAGGTTTATACTTTAATTCAGGATCATATACAACAATGACACTATTTGCATTACGTTTACTTTTCCCGCTCATTCTCTGAATGGCTGTTATTTTATGACCAGATACAGCAAGCATACTCACTATAGGATTGTCAGTGCTTCCTTTACCATAGTCAGACACTTTCCACTACCAAACAAGTATACAGATTCTAATGGCGAGTTTTACATCATATACTTAGGCGTCACACAATTTTTTCATACTTATTCGCCATTTCCCGTTAGCGAGGTAGCGTTAAGAAAAGAGGACTGAGCCTTAAGAGGGTATATCCTCACATGCCCCCCTTCTCTGTTCCTTCTTTTGAAAAATTGAAAACGGGAGGGGATGATCTCCAGCGCCCCACCCCCCTTTTAGTCGCCTGCGACACACACACACACACACACATATATATATATATATATATATATATATATATATATATATATATATATATATATATATATATATATATATACGAATAAAGTGCATAGGAATGCGCACCTTCATAGAACATACAGACCTTCAACAGCCAGGATCGAACCCGGGACCCCTGTGCAAGAGGCAAGCATGTAACCGCTAGGATATGGGCCTGGCTAATAGGTAATAACCATTCGAATACTAAGTACTCGAATACCCTTCGTCTCAAAATGAAGGGTATTCGAGTACTTAGTATTCGAATAGTTGTTATCCAGGCCCATAGCCTAGCGGTTAGCATGCCTGCCTCTTGCAACTTAAGGGTCCCGGGTTCGATCCTAGCTGTTGGAGGTTTGTATGTTCTATGAAGGTGCGCGTTCATATGCACTTTATTCGTATTCATATACCTCCGCGTTGTACAGTTAGGTTCGGTAATAGGCTATCAGCAGGCTATGTGCGCCTGTTGGGAAATAACCGGTATAGACCCCGTCGCTCACCATTGTGAGACGAAGGGTATTCGAGTACTTAGTATTCGAATAGATGGCTCCTTTTAACCAGGCCCATAGCCTAACGGTTAACATGCCTGCCTCTTGCACAGGGGTCCCGGGTTCGATCCTGGCTGTTGGAGGTTTGTAATATATATATATATATATATATATATATATATATATATATACATACGCAAAGTGCATGAAAACGCACCTTAATAGAACATACAAACCTCCAACTGCCAAGATCGAACCCGGGACACTTGTGCAACAGGCGGGAGCGTTACTGCCAGGCAATGATCGCCCCTATTAAGCAAATGACTATTCGAATAATATGTACTCGAATACCCTTCGTCTCACGTTGGTGAGCAACGGGGGTATACTCCTGTCATTTCGCATCAGGCTCACACAGCCAGCAGAGCATTTTACCGAACCTAACTGTAAAACGCGGAGGTATATGAATACGAACAAAGTGCAAATGAACGCGCACCTTCATACATAATATATATATATATATATATATATATATATATATATATATATATATATATATATACACACACACACAAAGCCGCTGTATAAACCGCATGCAGGCTGTATTTACAGGCCGCAGATATATATATTAATACAGGTTACCTTACAAATACCGTATCTACGATTTATTATTCCGTCTGATCATTGCACATTTTTTTTTTCAGGATCATCAAATGCTCGTTTAACATTTGCAAAGAGAGAATGCATTGTACAGTATAGCGGAAGGCGAGGATACATGCGCATGCGGGAGCGCGGGGGGAGGAATGACTGACCACGTGGAGAATTACCACAACGCCATACACCCAGGTACCCACGACCAGCTGTCGCTTTCAAATTAATATCAAGATTAAAATTTTACGATTTTTATAAAAAATAAAATACGAACTGTGAAACTTAAGTACCCAAAACACATCAGACATGTAATAGTCACTAGAGCTCTTACAAAATTACAAGATGCGCCCTGAAACATCGTACATAACTCAACAGGCTATTATTAGTACAATATGCTATCCCAAAGCGAACTTGAATAAAATAGGCCTTTAGTCTGTGATGGCTCAAGGCCAACCAAAATTGCCTAACGGCTGCACCATCGTGAAGAGCTTCCCGCCATGCGGTCAACCCTCCGCCACCCCCCTCCACCCCGACCCAGCCACCAATTTTCTGGGAGGTAGACCACGATGGCTCAGGACAATGGTCTACCCACCCGTTGACCGGCGCTACCAGTTGTAACGAAATACTGACCCCTTCGTCCATACGGATCTTCCAGAGAAAATACCATTTAAGAAGATTAAATGATGCTAATTTACGCTTTAATAGTGATGAAAGTTAAAGGGACAATTATAAATACATGCTTCACGACCTAAAGATTTTTTCATCCTATCGAGCACTTCACAAAACGCAAGAGCAGCTGCGCATCGAGTTTACACTTAGTCCGTTCCCGCACACCGTTAAGGTTAAATCCCTAAATACCATATTTTCCAAAAACATTCTTAAGCAATTCAAAGTCGACCAGATATTGGTTTGCATGTTTGATCCTGATGATCAAACTGGATAACTTCCAAACTTTAAGCAATTCACTGTCGAGAACCTTCTCAGTGGCATCACCAACCTAATAAATATAAGTACCAGAAAAACATGAGACCGTTACAGACGATGCAGAGTTCATGTAACCATGAACAACGAGGTGCCGGACACGACCACGTGGTTCCTTTGTTGCCTAAAAGCCAAGACAAGCTGCAACATGTTTATTTACGGAAAAAAATCGAAATCTTTACAACCAAGATGTGTACTTAACGCCTGACATCCAAAAAATGCAACCCCTAATCTAATGACGTTTGAGAGACTTACGGCTAACTGCAGTAAACAACCATACAGCAAAGAGCACAAAGGTAGTCACGTAAAGACCAAAGAACCGTGTGGCGCTGATGCAAAACTCCTTGGTAAACTGTCGGCAATTCTACGATAGTAAGTACCGAGATAAAGTACCTGTAAGAACACTGAAACAAATCTACTAAGTAGTAGAACACGGATCCAGATGTGCTGATGGGGCCAACGGAAATGCCAGTTCGACTGTTGTGATAGGTTCGGCGGGTTTCAATTTTAAACAAGTCGATTGTCGTAAAATCCCAAGGTAGTGGCTAGTAAAAGGATCAGACGTAGCATTTAATCTTAAACTACCTCAAGTACTCTTTACAGTAAGGTCACAATATGCAATACCAGCCTCTGAAAACCAGGCATACGAACTAAATCCAGCAGTGTCGCGAATGTTAAAGAAAGTTCCCGCCAAACCGGTGCCTTTGTTCTGCTTGAGGTCAGCCGGGAGGAAATGGCTTCCCACCAAAACCAATTTCGAGCTTGAACATCCCAAGCCACCAAACACTCGAGAGTTTGTTACTTCACTTTGAACACCTTACCTTGTAACTTCACAGCGGTTCATTACATGCTAAATGGCAATTTAGACAATTACTCACTCGAATCACCTAAAACTCCAACTCGATGGTTCACACTTACTTTCACTTATAATTTGCTATATAATACACAAATTACGTATTAAGGCACTTTTGTTTTCACAATGCACGATTTTTATTTATTCGACTGGTCACGTATCCGTAGTACGTCACGACCGGCGTTTTCCTCTTCATTTTTTCTCGTATTTCATCACTTTCAAGCCACTCTACACTATATTCAACATACTTACACAACCTCGGTAGCAGTATCAGCCATTGAGAACTAATTTGGTGTTAGTACGGCGTTAAAAAATTTATGATGAGCTGAGAGCGCTACAACAGAGGTCCACTTAGCTCCGCGTTCGTCAGGCAAGAGACTGAATTTCGTTGAATCGTTGGCTTTCCCGCGCACAATTATTCTCCCACAATGCATTAGTATCGACCAATAAAAACGCAGCGTCACCATGGCAACCGGCTAACTCCACCCAATAGGAGGAGCCAGTATGTCTACGTCACAATTCACTGCCAAACGTTCACTTACATTATTCTACATCAATGATTGCTTTGAAGAGCTACAAAAGTATGTCTTGATATGTAATCAGAATTATTTGAAAAAACCTTCTTGTTTCAATAATCTAAATTTGAAGAAAATTTGAATTTGTATGATACATATTTACAAGATATGTGGCATTTGTATGCCAGCGCGCGGGACGTCCGACAGCTGCCGGGTTGGTGGTGCTCACCGCACGGCCATCAGACTGCTCTATCCAGCAGCAACAGTTCCAGATAACATATATGATAACTGTAAAGATTTCAGTATATTTTTACATTGCTTTTACTTAATCTACAGGGTATGCTTTTCTTCATAGAACTTGAACAATCTTACACGCCTAATTTATGCATTTTAATCCACCTGTAACCTGTTGCTTTCACGACATAAATATACATGGCTGTGCATGATGCCAGAACTCACAATTCCTCTCTCGATACATTTTTTTATGGTTTGGTAAATTCTAGGTGCAATCATACGAAGCCTATCCTCTAGTATGAAAATTTGAACAGCTTCGTTCCTGGGATCGCATTGGAATTCTCAGACTGGATACAAATATCAATCCTGCAAGTTAAAATATCAATTATCCCTCTAATGAAATTCAACTGACAGCCAAGGACTGTTTCCCCCTTCTGTCTTGTCATAGAGCGTTCTAATAAACATTAAGCATAAGTGCGTAACCTTAAACCAGAATACGTCTAAGAATGGTACCTTTAAAGCAAGACTGCTAGAGAAAATCTGAAAAATCTCATTTCGATTATCCTTACCCTTCGCAATTTGTCTGGAGTTCTTAAAATACACTGCAGAATAACGAGTAGCAAATCTGTGTCATGTGGAGAAGTTTTCAGTACATCCTGTTCCCCCCCATAAGTCTGTTTCTCTCGGGTGAGTGTCCGGGAGGGTTGGGAACCTTGGCTGGAGACGCCAAGTGTTGGGGCCGACGCTCTCACCCTCCCTTTCCTCTGCATTCGCCACCACTTTGGAAATACCTATAGACTCAAAAATTACTTTGAATTCTCATCATCTATGTTTAATTTTGTGTTGGGAATCAGCCCCAAATATTTTGGCAGAACCTAACATGTGCGATAAACAAGGGATACTTAAAGTACGGACGATTCCTACCTATATGGCGCGTACTTTGGTATAAGATTCATGCCATAGGAGTGTGAATTGTGTTGTCTGGATGTATAAAGCCGTTAGCAAGTATGAGATTGGTTTCGACAGGGTGTATGGAGGCACTGGCGTGTATGAGGCTAAAGTGTCGCGTGAATGTATCAAGCCGTTGGAAAGTATCAGCTTGGTGTTGCCGGTGTACAAGTGCTGACGTGTATGAAATTGGTGGCTTCTCGATGTATCAAGCAACTGGAGTGTATGTGATTGGAGTGAATAGGTTGCATCAGGCAGATGGAGTGTATATATGAGACCAGTCTCATTGGGTGTATCAAACTAACATGTGCTTCTATAAAGACTGGTGTCTTTTGGGTGTATCACGCCGTCGTAGTGTATGAGACTTGAATCATTGGGGTGTATGAAACTGTTGGCGTGTAACTAGGGCCGTCTGTGTGTATCAAGCTGAGGTTGTGTATACGTAGCCTGGTATAAAAAGCAGTCGTTGAGTATGTGAGTGGAATTGCATTAAGATGTATGAAGCCTCCAGCTCAAACGTGAGTGTGGGTGTATCAAGAGGGCACTAAGCGTAGACTAAGACCTTCTTAATCTATTTGTATGCTTTGAAATCACGGTTATCTGAACAAACGTTTTATGAAATGCAGTTATACAGTGAAGCTACAAAGCACTGAGAACAATAGATAAGTGAAGTTAAGAGTGACTATGACGGGAGCAAGCGAGCGCAGAGGAAGTTTATTTATCAAGGAGAGTATGGCGCCCCAAGAGTCAAGGTCAGACTAACTCTTTGAGGTACAGTGGAGGATCGAGATATATTTAGCAACAGATATTAGACTGTAACAATATTGGGACAGGGCAGGCCTACCTGAAGTTCCTGGTTCTTTCACAGGCGCTCTTAATGAAACTCGGCATTATTCGTTGCAGTATTTACACAGACTTCTGTGATACTCACTCAAAACACTGGTGATACAATTTATAATCCTATTCATATCTATCATCCCTTCTCCCGTCCAGTAGGGTGGCTCTTTGGTTTCTACATGCATCGCTTTCGCTCTACAACGACCAGCAGTAACACATCTGCACGCTTACCTCCCCACCCACACAGCCCCACATTCTAACCTTCCAACCTCGCTCTCTGTCTCCCTCCTTCTCAGGTATCGTCCCTTACGTACATCATATTCTCTCCTTACGTCTTATTTCTCCTTTTGATAATTCCTTTAATCATTTCCAGATGCTATAGCACTATATGATCGCGTAATAACCTCGTGTTTAACATTTTTTTACATAATATCAGTTATCCTCTTCCTTCCTACCATTATTTATCTTCAGATCATATCTACTATTTTTTTTACGTCTGCTTACCATTTACTGGTGGATGTCCCTCATTCACTGAGCTCCTAGATTTCTTACTGATTAAAGTGTGACGTAACCCAGGCCTAGTCAGTTCTGTTTACATCCCTCAAACGGTGCCCTTGTGCACTATAGTGTACCTGTATCATCATCCCCTATACCTGTACCATCATCCCCTATATGGTACCCTTCCCTAATGTCCGTGTACCTCATCCCCTACAAAGTACCCCTTCATAGTGTTTCTTTACCATCATCCTCTACACAGCACCCCTTCCCTTGTGTACCTGTACCATCGTCCCCTACAAAGTACCCCCTCCCTAGTATAGCTGTACCATCATCCCCCACGGAGGACCCCTGCCTAGTGTGACACTACCATAATCTCTGCTGTTCCAGATGAGGGTTAAAAACCCGTCACCTCACGACAGCACTGCAGTGTTAAAGGATGTATTTGGTTCGCAACATCCACAGCGACAACTCCAAAGGTTAGATGTCAGTTAGATGTCAGGTTAATGTCCACATAGTGAGAAATCGAAGTCCGATGTTTTTTTTTCTTGATTTGATATATAAATGAAGTGAACGAAAAACTGATTGAATGTGTAATCTACCCTGACGGTACCTACACCACAGTCAGTGGTGAGGAGGGGAGAACGGTGTGGAAGGAATGTAAGCACGCAGTGCCCCCACCCCACTCCACCACACACACACACACACACACACACACACATAAAGGAGCATCACCCGGGAAACCTGGCGCGCAGAACCAAGCACACGCACGCACGCAGAAACACATGTAGGTACGCACGAGTTTACACACACAAAAGAGAAATTCAAAACCCAGAAAGAAAAAAGTATGTGAATGATGAGAAACCATGAAGATAAGAATATTGTACTGGGGTGGAAACAGGATTAAAAGTGGTTTAGGCAAGTACAAATGGGTTAGTGGAACACGAGAGAGAGAGAGAGAGAGAGAGAGAGAGAGAGAGAGAGAGAGAGAGAGAGAGAGAGAGAGAGAGAGAGTGAGAGGTATTGCGCACATCGGGGAAAATCAAATCGAACATCCCAGTTGTTGAGAACAAACTTCCAAACTGAGACAGAGAGATCTGGCGTTTCCTAGAAAAAATAAGAAATACATAAAGGGGAAATCTGTCTCTCTCTTACAAATAACCTATTTATGTGTCTCTCTCTTACAGATAACCTAAACTTTTACGTTTATGATATGCTTTTTTTCGGTTAGAACAGGTTGCACAACCTACCTAGTTGATTACATATTTCCTTCAATTGGAACAGTATGCACTACCAACCTATCTGCTCTGACAATATACACTGCTATAAAAACAGATAATGAACGTAAACAAACTTTTCGTCCCGAGCGTGATCCCGAGAGTACAGAAGGCAGTGACAGTAGATCTCCAAAGTGATGAGTTTGTCATTATAATACCGGAGAATTTGAATTCCACTATCACCATCACTCCCATTGTCATGACTACCACCACCACCACCCTCAATGCCATCACAATCATCAATAAAAGAACGACGTGAGGGATCTAGAGGGAGAGGGTAAACGGTCGTGCCTACCACAGGACGCAATGGAAACAATCACTGGATCTTCCCGGAAAACGGAGTTGTCGTAAGCATGGCGGTGAAGGAGGACACGGCTGAGCGTTGGCTCAGAGGTCAGGTTGATTTCCCTCACCACTCTCTCAGACGGTTCAGTGACTTTTATCTTAAACTTTACTTATAATACGACTGCACTGAGTATGGAAGTCGAAGAACGAATCTTGCCTTTGCTATATAAGCTAATTTCCAAACTTGTAATTCACTGAATATATAAGAACGTTGAATGTGTGAGTAAAGCATGGCAAGAACGAAAAGGAGAGAGAGAGAGAGAGAGAGAGAGAGAGAGAGAGAGAGAGAGAGAGAGAGAGAGAGAGAGAGAGAAAATTCTACGACTTAAAGCGGTTGCTGAGCAGATAACATGAATTCAGAAGGGTATGCTTAACACCTGATCTCCCCCTTTCCCTAACTTTTCTACCCACTTTCAAAAGGAGCTAAATGACTCTAGAACTTGAGGCACTTGATATCAACAGCGATATCCCATGCCTCTTTGGTAAATAGCTACTCCTTTCAGAGACATGCTCCCAAAACTGAGCTTAAAGGACCTATTACGTATCCAGAAACGTTGGACCTATATCTTTTGGGGGTTCAATGTTATGGAACGTCTTCTTTAATGACCTTCCAAAAGCCCGGTCCCTAAAGATTTCGCCTACGCTGATGACTGCAATTTGACCTTTCTGAAAACGAGATGCCATCTGCCGTGGAGAAGCCTAAGTATGAGAGGAAATAAATGCTGCTGTGAAATCAAGGGTAGTGGCAATCACACGCCTGCACGTCATGAGGTTTGATTTTGGAAAACTTGTTATCTTGAGTCTGAAAGCCTGCTATCTTAAGGGAAGTTTTATACATTCTAAATCAATGGCTACACCATAATGAAGCGTAAATCTTCTCACAACTGGAAATAGGCTTCCACTCTTTAGGATAACACGTCCCTCACCACATCTTTACAGGCAATATAATGTTTCAAAATTGAAAGATAATATATTCAAACGCTTCTATACTTGCCTACTTTTCAACTATAGTAATATTTTTCTACTATCAGTTGCATTACCGTTTCTACGTTACAATTTTAACGAAATAAGTCTTTAGCTTTGTCTTTAAGAGTTTATATAAACTCAAGCTTGGCCTAACTCTTCAACAGTTTATAATTACACTGTATACATTTTTATATGCATTCACTGTATGTACATTTTTAATCAAGCCAGGGGCGCAATTTCAGTGCTTGCCACAGGCTCTATTTCCCCTAGATACGCCCCTGATCACATCAGCCACTAAAGTATAATGATAAATACTAAAGTGTGTGACTGGATTATCCAGGCATGTGGGGAATATGTACGTGATCTACGTGTCGGGATGAATGTCACCGTGATGGTTATAAATAAAGGCACGTTTGTCCCATATCCGCGGGCTCGCTTCCAAACAGCCTCAAACTATTCAGTCTGTAAAAATGATATCCTAAATAGTGCTTGCTGCTAGATGTGCCATGAAAAATGTGACTGAAACGAAAATTTTTACCCATATCCATATATGTTCCTCCGAAATGATGAAATAGTAACACATAACCTTGACAGGCAACAAGCCTCATTCTAAAGTTCAACGAATGGTCCTTTATACCTATTAATGTAAGTGATTCTGTACATGCGTTAACATACGGCATACCAAAAAACCTCAGAGGTATGATTTCTGTCTAGCACATACTGCCATCAATGGTGTTACAAGGACAGACCGTGGTAAAAATGTGCGTTACACATGTCGGTCCCAGACGGCTCGTAACTTCCCAGTTTTAACATCACGATATTCAAGCTACGTATCTAAACTTGTATTGACCCATTATATAAATGTGATGGAGGCTGCTCACACAAAGGAAACGAATAGAACGTTATTCTCACTGGATGGTGGCAAACCGAGCGAGTTCTAAGATGGCGGCAAAATGGTGTCCCCGAGGGACCGCCGCTTCGTAAAGCTCTTTGTAGCCCTGACTCGCCCACCAGTAATATCCGACAGCGTTACCATATATTCTCATGCTGACGACAGCTTTACGAACCAAATTATGTTTTAAGTCAAGAAATGCATACATATATCATTAATCTTGTAAAACAATGTTCGACGATCACTCTACGTGTTGCACAAAAACACTGTCCTCCCGATCGATATACTGTGGTCGTTGAAGTCCGCAGAAAAATATAATCACACCTTCCAGAATATATATATGTATAATAAAAACACTCATCTGTTAACTGTAACACGAGAAGCGTTTCTCAAGCACCGACCACACAGCTCACCGGGATGGGGGTTAGGCTGTTGCCATGGCCTGCCGTTCTCCCTCCACTTTCGACCATGTTTCAAAAACAATCCATCTGAACGATCTTAAGCGACATAATTGTTTCTTGGGAAACTCTCACAGATTCTTTTTCCTACGGAGTCCAAATCCGTTGTATCTCTGCGGAGACTAAAAGTCCCAGCACGACATCAGGCAGATCAACAGCCGTGGCAACGAGTAAATTACGTATAATATATACGTGTTCCCGGATATCTATATACTTCATTATCATTCTATATGCAGGACATAACACATCCTTTCACAAGCTAACGTATTTGTGTGTTGTAATGAATAAGAATAAACGCATTTTGTGAGTCAATTTTTGTAGGTATGGTAACTTGATTACTCTATGAGGAACGCATGCCATCATGGCCCATGAACATCCAAGAGCCTCATCAGAACTATGATTTCTCTCAGAGAGTTCCCCCCCCCCCTTCCCCCCGATTCTCGCTGCCCTGCTTCCCCCGTGTATACAAATAGAACGACTAATGGAGATTAATATCTAATCCCACAAACATCCATTCCTACCTGCCTCTCTCTTACAAGGCCACCCACAAAAGTTGAGACGAAAGCGGTCAGACTTATTAAGAACTTGAACCACTTGCCCTACGCCGCAATGTTAGTTCACTTTCCTTCTTCAATTGATATTACTTTGGTTTTTACTCCCGAGAGCTGGCTGCTTGTGTGCCCCCCACCACAAGTTAGACTACGAAATATTGACTCGGCAAGGTGCAAGGTGCAGCATCACATACTACTGCGTGGCCGTTGGCTACTCAGAGGTAGGCCGTTTTGATAAATGTTTCTTTCCCTACACTTTATTCTGCCTGACCTTCTTTCCTCTTCTTGTCACCCAGTGAAAAAAAAAATAAAAAATAAATCAAGTCCATCGATCTGGTTACTGTGAGTAATGCAGGCCGGTGGCATGTGCTAGACTTGTCTACACCATCGGTTGCTCGTCCCGGCCACTATGATTTTTTTTTTTTCAACAAAAAGAGGTTCATTCACCACACACTCCTACCAATCCTGTTGGCGGTGGCGCAAAACTGGATACGACTATACAAAACGGTCGGGTACTGGGCCACAGTGAATGAATTATGTTATAGGGGATCAAATGTATTTCACTTCATAGACAATTATGCTCTATCTGTGCCGTGCTTCTAACACAAGTATACCACAACCAATGTAAAGAAATTAAAGGAGAGAAATACAGACTGTCTCTCTTGTGTATATAAACAGACTCCAGTGCAACAGTACAGCAAACAATATTGTGTGAAGGGAGGACGCTTCCGGTTGATCCCTCCCCCATTTGTTTGTTGCGCTGTGCCGAAAAGGCGGCTACGATAAATATTCCTAGCACAATACACAATGAATATGAACCCACAACCCCGTCACTAAACGTATCACTGTCAGTATATACATATATTCGTTTAACTTAGCCAGCAGTTGGCATAAACTCCACAACAGCACCTGCTACTAATTCTAAAAAAAAAAAAAATCTTGTTACAGCAACACTCTTCCTCTGGCTTCTGTTTACGGACTTATATATTCAGCTCTTTCTGAAAAGTTCCATGTTCACCACTCCATGTTGGCTGCAGGGTACTGCAGCATGTCTGAGAAATAATAACTGTCAGGTTCCCGTCATGCGCAGCGCTGACATAGGGAATTTTGTCGCCCACTTGGGTCAGTTACCCCAAACATAGTCTCGCCTTTTCTAAGGAACCAACTTCCTTTTTCAAACATAATTCTATTCCGATATTTCATGAATCACATAAAAAAAAAATCATAGGTACAGTTCATCAAGTTATCTTACTTGACCCGTTATTTAGAGAGTCAAGTTGGGAACAGCGTACGTCCGGCAACAGTGGCGGAGTCCACGCTTCATTCAAAGCCTGCTACTTATCTTCTCATTGGCAAATAACATGTGAAAATGCTTTACATGCTTGTATCATGCTCCTGAAAGCACACACACACACACACATCTGAGGAGGGCAATAAAGATACCACAGTTACAATAAAAGTTGCATAACTCGGAAAGGTTAAATATTTACCCACAATGCAAAAGAGAAGAGTAAGGGTGACCTGATTATAACCTTAAAGTTACTAAACCAGTCTAACAAATTTATTCCAAATTCTTCAATGTCTTCCGTACGTGCCAACCTTACCACTGCGATATTATGAAGTTTAAGAAAAAAGATGATGGACGAAATGTGTTAGAAAAATAACAACCTTTTCAGTTCAATCAATGAATATATCGTTAAGTACTGGGAGACGTGTACTGGCTGTTTCTTTCCCACGAGAAAGTGCGATCCTACTTTTAAGAACTTTAGGCCAAGGATGATTTAATTTCCATATACTTAGAAAGTATGTGATGATGACTTTTATGGCCTAATACTTCATTCAACTTTTTCGAACATAAATATTCGAAATAACTAGCGAAGTGGAACGGGTAGTTATGAGTCACGTAATGTCTGACACTGACTGACTAACAGGGTCCCCAGATGGGTGCACGTGATACCCCACATGTCCGTCCCGCTCCCTGGGGAGTTGCCAAGACTAACTGAACGCAGCGAGATGCACCGAGCCAGGAAAATTCTGCGCATCCCTCGCTCGTTTACTTTCTTCACTCTATGACCAACTCTGCTCCTTGTATAGCAAGTGGTGAGTATGTCTTTAAGTTCGACAAGGACAAAAAGCCTCACCAGCAATATTCTTGATTCTAAGAGGCAGAGGCAAACCCTAGAGGACCCTGACATATAAGGGAAAGTCTCGACAAATGATTGTGGTTAAAAAAGATCATACCAGTCTGACGGGGTATTACTGAACGTGGATTGTGATTGCTGAGAGTAGAACCTAGCTTTATGAGTACCTTGATTCTCACAGGTCTTTGATTGTACGTTTGCATGTCTGACAGATGAGTGACATGATGAATTCTGCTGAAGGGAAGAGAATAACGTCTTTGATGAAAGCTTCCATATCTACGACAGATGTGAAAGAGTTTGAAGAATTCTTTCACAAAAATCCTTTACTGCTTACGATCTGAAGGGTTAATGAAACGTTTGTTGATACTAGGTCAGTGCACGATAACTGCAAAGGTCAAAGTGGATGGCGTCTAAGTGTTGTGACCGAAGACAACAGAGCGAAGGTGAGTGACACTGTAACTCGTCGATCTAAAACATCAACACCTCGACTTCAAGAATGCGTCCCCATCAAACCCAAATCACACTGGGAGTAAATGTTTGTAGTCATCTGGATATGATGAGGAGGCAGTCCTTAACATTATGCACGATTTTCCTGAAGCTGCTTCTGAGAAATACAAGAAAATAAGGTTACTAGGATAAATAAAATAAAACTCAAAGCTAAAAGATGTAGTAAGGACGTGGGGAAAAACTTCTTTTCCTATTGGTGTGTTCAGCTTTGGAATAAGGTACCGTCAGACGTAGTGAATGCTAAAACAATACCTTCAAATATTCTATAAATTCAAGTATACTCTGAGAAAAACGACAAAAATAAACGTATAAAAGACAACGGTAACAGGGTCACTAGAAGGCTAATGTGCAGCATGAGGAGTCGTTGACAGCTTGAAAAACTACTGAGCCGAATTACAGTTTTTGTCGTTCATCTTTTTTCTTTTCAGACAACCCAGTCGTGGGCGAATCAGGCCTCCTGTTGTCTGTCTTTCTCATGTAAACACCAGCATGCAATGAAGGATGTCTTGTGGTGTTTTATGACTACGAGCGATTGTGTCGCGCACACTCCCGATGTTGTTGTCGGTTCCAACACTTCGACGTTGTCCAAATCTAACCTTTGCTGTTAACGTCCACTGTGTCAGCAGCAACAAACTTCTCATAAAACCGTCGGATTGTAAACTTTGAAAGCACATCACTGTGGAAGAATTCTCCAGACTTCCTTTTGACAACTGTTGAAGAATCAAACACCATCACCAATATACAATGTGAGAAGAAAACGCTAAAAGCAGTGAAGAATTTTTTCTCAACAGAGGGCGTGTGTGAGAGTACGGAGAGAGGACGGTGAGGGTTTTCAGATGAAGCTGTGCATGCAGAAGGGGTGCGTGATGTCACCAGGGATGTTTGATTTGTTTATGGATGGGGTGGTGAGAGAGGTGAATACAAAGGCCTTGAGGAGAGGAGCAAGTCCGCAGTGGGTGGGGAGGGAGCATCGGAGCGGAGCTTGTTGTCGTTCGCTGAAAATACGGCGTGGTAGCAGATTCGAGTCAGAAAACTGCAGAGGCTGATGTCTGAGTTTGGCAGAATTTGTGAAAGGAAATAGTTAACAGCAATTGTAAATAAAATCAAGAGACAGGGGTGTGAGTTTGAATGGAGAGGACCTGCTACTCGGTATCTAGAAAAACCCATGGCTACTATGTGATAAGGACCGCACTGCTCTGTGATTTTTGTCCGTAGATATTCTGACTGAGACGAATGACAGACACAGAACCACCGGGAGGTACCGTGGAAGTAGCATATCTCAGCAGAAAGACCATCACTGGTAGAATTGTACGATTCCGATTCTTTGACAAACACAACTTTCTGAATACAGTTAATTCTTCATCCTCGCTCAATTTCCCGAAAGAATTAATTTCCCGATAGCGTTGACAGGGAACCAGCTCTCCAGGATAAAAAGATGGTTAGCCATGAAGTAAAGTATTTAGATGGTTGGAACAGACAAAACAAGAAAACTGTGAAAGCCTGTAGCACACACGCAAACGTTTCAAAAGTTACTTGATTGAATGGAAAGTTCAAGAGATAGGGTCTCGCGAGTGCAGACCTCGCCTCTCTGTACTGTTCAAATAGTTGAATCGGTAAATACAGCCCTCCGACTACCCACAAATTTTGTAAACTCACAAATTTCTCAGCCACACGAATTTCTCAGCCACACGAATTTCCCAATTACATAAATTTCTCAACCATACAGTTTTCACAACCACACAAACTTCTCAATCACAAATTTCCCTGCTACATAAATTTCCCAACCACATTAAGATTCCCAACTACACAAGTCTTTAACCACATAAATTTTCCAACCACATAAATTTCCGATCACATCCGGTGATTTGTACTTTAGTATAGAACACGAGGTTCATTTTCTGTCGTATCTGATGTTTTTATCACCTCGAACAATTGAATAAAACTGATTAGACACGAATATGCACATTCATATCACCCATGTCTGTTTTCTATCTTAAGTAAATATCTGAGCTTGTAAATAGATGCATTAGATGCTGCTTCTGGAGAGCGGGGCAACGGGCTATGTTTAGGGTCAGGTCATGTCAGGTAGCGTAAATGCCCCCACCCCCACCCCCCTCCCGAGTCTTATGGTAAAGTCACGGGCCAGGTAAGGGGGTGAGCCGCCAAGCTCCCAAACCCACGTGGTGAACTATCTTTATCTACAACTGCTCTCACCAGAGAGAGAGAGAGAGAGAGAGAGAGAGAGAGAGAGAGAGAGAGAGAGAGAGAGAGAGAGAGCAAAATAGATGTCTGCCAGCCCAAACAGTGCGTACAAGGGTAAAGATCAGAAAGAAAACAGTGAATGGAAGAGCTTTGCAACGAACTGACGTTGAGTAATTTAAGTGCAGACATCAAGCGTCATCGGTGGGAGAGAGCTTAGTGGCATCCCCACTGTTTACGCGTGAGGGAGCGAGAGAAAACGTCCAGTAATGTACCCCAGCTAACTCCGCCTCCCGCCACAGTCCGGGCAGGGAACCCTTGCGCTTGCCCTCTTACCCCTCCACTCTGACGCAAGCAATACTCCATCTCAGTCACTTGACTCCGCAAAAATATTGAGAAGGTAGCCATAATCCCCCCCCCCCCAAACTGGCGCTACATTAGCCAATACATAAACAGTAACAAGTTCTGCGAAATGTCGCATCATGTCTGATATCTGGAGATAAGGAAAGCGGTGGAAGCGCGAGATCTGATGGTGCAAGGGTGGGGTGGGTGGCGCTGCCAGACGCTGCCTACGGGAAGGCTTAATAATAATTGTGACCGTAAGAGCTTTATGAAATGCGTCAGTGGTTATATATATACATATATTCCACAGCAGGATCTGAAGTCAAGTAAGGGGTATGAGTTCATCTCGGCGTTTATGTTAGTTTGCTACCATGATGTAGTCATCCTAGTAGACTCATGAAATAATTACATCAGAGACATTAGCGTGAATACGAAGGACGTAGAACGCAAAAAAAAAAAAAAAGAATCAGTATTAATAACGACTGGCACCCCACACTTCCCCATCTACGATATTGGCGCTACCAGCCTACACCCCACATTACTAGTACATTACTAGTGTTTCTTCTACTGTTTCTGCAAAAGAAATAAAAAGCACCTACAGTATATCAATAAAGGAGGTAAAAAGAATAGTAAGCTGAGCGCAGAAAGCTCAATGTGAGGAGAAGAAAGCAACAGCAGGAGATAAGGATGTAAAGCCGGGTGAACTCAGCGAACGCGTTCCCGAATTGTAGCTTAGATGAACTGGATTGATACGAAGTGTAAACAACAGAACCAGCCACATGTAAGAAACCTTCACAGTATTTCAAAGTCCACTAATGAAAACAAATGTCCGTGTGTCTTGTAGACATAATATATATATATATATATATATATATATATATATATATATATATATATATATATATATGCTTCGTGTATATATATATATATATATATATATATATATATATATATATATATATATATATATATATATATATATATATATATATATATATGCTTCGTGTATATATATATATATATATATATATATATATATATATATATATATATATATATATATATATATATATATATATATATATATATGCTTCGTGTATATATATATATATATATATATATATATATATATATATATATATATATATATATATATATATATATATTATCCCTGGGGATAGGGGAGAAAGAATACTTCCCACGTATTCCCTGCGTGTCGTAGAAGGCGACTAAAAGGGAAGGGAGCGGGGGGCCGGAAATCCTCCCCTCTCATTTTTTTTTTTTTCCAAAAGAAGGAACAGAGAAGGGGGCCAGGTGAGGATACTCCCTCAAAGGCCCAGTCCTCTGTTCTTAACGCTACCTCGCTAACGCGGGAAATGGCGAATAGTATAAAAGAAAAGAAAAAAAAAAATATATATATATATATATATATATATATATATATATACACGAAGCAATGCCAGTATATATACTAACTTGGGTACCACGAAGATATATCAGCTAAACATAAGACACATCTACCAATATATGTTCGTCATTCTGGTGGTAACTCCTTAGTTCACTAAAACAGACTCTCACAAAGGACCCAGTACACATCTTGTGTTTTAGATGTATAGATATATACTTCGTTTTAGAATCGAGCTCAACACTGTTATGTCTTCTATGTATAAAAATGACGTAAAATCACCCTTTCTCCTTGGAAAAACACTAATTTACCACCCATACAAATTCAAAGTTAACATCAAGAGGATTAGGTTAGGTTACCATGTAAGAATGCTGTCAGTGATTCAATCTATAGCAATACGTTTAATTCATATATATATGAAATGAGTTAAGCTTGTAACAGTACATGAGAACAAATGGGAAAGGCTGACAACAGAGGGCACGTTGGCCAATGCCAAGTGTCAAGGGTCAACAGCGTCCCCACCATCCTCCATGCAGGCAGAGAAGACCTAGTTTGGTAGGGTGTCCATCCCTATGCTTCTCAGGGTCAGGAGAGTGCGTGTGGCGGGTGGTTCAGCTCATTACCTTTCCATACGTGGCCACAGTTCAACGCTTTGAATTCCCTCTCTGACCCTATTTGTTGGGTCATTATCTATCTGTAGATAAGACGGTTAAAGCGTCAGTGAGCGCCTTTGTAGTTTTCATAAGCATACTTTTCAGTGTACACTACGAGCTGTAGTAAATCTGCGCATTCTCTACGTTTCAACACCATTCGATAAAGTTTACAACTGGAAGAGACTTTTGGTAAAAGTAGCTAAAATTCTCGCTAAAGATGACAGCGGCATTGTCTCTCATACTTCCTGGCAACACCTCGCGCACTTCCCGTATATCAGCGACAGTATGAAAAATAATAGCAGTGAGTTCACAGACATGGCGGATGTATTTATCGGAATACCGAAGGTTGTATGGAGGAAGAATAAACGCGTGCGGGCTGGGATTGGCGGGCCTGCTAGACGCAAGTAATAGCCCCCAATGACGCCGTGAGCTAGCGAGTCATTGCACCCTGTGACCCGGGACTCAGGATTACAAGGCCGCACCACGAACCAGTCCCCGCCCTCCCTCGTTATCAGGGTCCGAAAACATTCAACTTTAACGTAAATCTCAAGAAGCTTATAAAGAAAAGCTTCGACTCAACCGTTTGAAGGATAATTCATATGTCAACGTATCTATTAAGGTTTTCCCAACGAAGGAAACTTCATACACCCTGAAACAAAAAGGGCAGACACAATCGATACAAACACCTTGGCGCAAGAGACCCAGGACTTCATCTCACCCTCTCCATGATGCAAGCGTAGAAAACTAAAACGAAGTCAGGTCCAAAGGACGAGAACGAACAATTCGTCCCGCCATATGGTTATCTTGCAAGCCTTTTCGAACCGAGGAAACTTAAAAAAAGCTCAGAAAGAAAATGCATATATCAACGTTACAAATATCTTGATACAAGAGATCCATAGCCTCATCTCGCCGCCCCCACGGATACAATCCTTCAATACTAAAACGAAGTCAGGTCCAAAAGACATGAACGAACATTTGGTTCGGCCATTTGGGCTGGTCGTCCATATGAACAAGGCTGGCTCACTGCTGAGTTAGAGATGCGGTCCATCCTCCACATCATAGGATTATTTAATCGGAGCTTTTACTTTCATACAAGACTAAACCCTACTTAAAGCATACATAATTTTTATCATCTGTTTCGGGTTTTCGGACTCGTTCACACAGAATGGAACGTGGATCGGAGATATGATAATCGAAGAGGGACGGTCCTATAACATTAGCTAAGGTGCAGGAATATGTTGTTTGTTTAGTGGTTCATTGTATAAACAGCTAATGTTTATTGTGAACACAGCTAATGTAAGCCAGTGTGACCCCCCCCTCAAAAAAAAATCCAATCTGATGAGCTCTAAGAAAATGACTCGGATGTACGATATCACTTATGAAAATATCTTTTTCACAAGAAAATCAATATCACTACACCAATCAATAACGGTGCAGGGCAAGATTACTTTCTTTCAGATGACCATTTATGATGGAAAATCAGTTTGGTAAATCTTCTACGATATCAGTTTCAGGAAATCTTTCAGTAAACCGGGTACGAACTGATGATACGAATGGTGGATTTTACCTTTTGAGGAAAAAAAAGTTAAAAAAAAAGACGGAAATCTCTCAAAGCAGCGACAAACTCCGAGTGCCAGTTTTTAAGGAGGTTGTCAGCAACTTCTAACACTATTCGTTTTAACTGGTCATTTACCAGCTGGGCTGGATGCGCTTGACTAACTTGTCTGTTCCACTTGGATACATCCGCTTTTGACCCGTACATGCCCTCTAAGCTTTGACTCAGTAACTTCCTACGGAAATCTGAGTGTCATTAACGATGTGATCATTATACATATTCAGGAAATGATGAAATCGTATAAAATGGAAGGAATTGTAATTTCCCTCCAGTGTGGGGGATGAAAAATTTGTGATGCAGGCGAAGAGAACTTTAATCTGAAAACATCATAATAAAGTAGCAGTTACTCGTAACCATTAGCCACACTTGAAAGCCTTGCTCTACTCATTAAGAAAATTCTATATTACTTTCAAGTTTCAACATAAAAGTTGAACAAATTTACGAGCAAAAGTGACTTAATTCCTAACCACTCTCTTTTTCCTCTCTACAAACCTAACCTCTATGAGCACAATCTATCAGCTACATTTTGAGGATGATTCTTAAAAACGTATACTAACTCAGATGCCAGCACTCTATAACAACAATAATACTGATGTGTTTTACGAAAAGGAAAATCCACAAAAGTATAAGTGTGTAAGTATCATCATAGCTGTCTCTCCCTCACACCATGAAGGTCTGAGGGGAAAATATGGGTACAAAAGCCCCACCACTGACGCTATAGAGCTAAGAGCAACAGACATGCGGAACACGGATGCGCGATGCCGCTTCTACACACTCAGAGGAGTCGTCGCGCTGATCGATAAACAAAGCCGTCTGCAAAGATTTATGTGGAGTTTACGGTAAAGTACCCAGCTGTGTTGAAAAGAACGCGAATTTGTATGAATTTATCCTGTTTTTAGGTAGCCGTTGAGCTGAAGATAAGCATGCCTTTGACGAAGCACTGGTAGTTGAAATTATAAAATGTTCTCTGATATCTCTAATTTTAAAACTTATCTAATCCTTTCCTTTTTTTATTTCTATTCCAGTGCTTCCATAATATGTTATGATTATGTCCCTTATACCTGTTTACATGCATCTTTAGATACATGTAAACAGAAGAACGTACTTAATTACGGTCTGTTGAGTTTCACTACAGCACTTTCTTCTGGGGTCTGTTTACAGACGCAACACCTAATTCTTGTCTGTTTACATGCACTCAAATACACATGTAAGTCTCTTTACATACACAATAGGAGATCTCAAAGTGGAAAAATATATACTGCAGCATAACTTTAATATCTAACTGACTATCCTCTTGCACACCGATTTCTCTCTGTATACACGCCACTACTTCGTCAGGGTGTTTAACATGTACTTCAGCACACTCCTTATTGTTCAATGCGAGTGTTGAACGTTATTACTCTCGTGCAGCAAACAAATTATGGGAAAGGATACTTCAGACTCAAGGGTCGTAAGGATATTGGCTATCAAGCCAATACACACGCACTGGGCTAGATACAGGCATGTTGCACACTGTCCTGGTCCTTCGAGTCAGCGAACTTTTAAGGACCTTTGAATTTCGATGTGTATTGTCTGATTAAAGGAAAGTATTCACCGAAATTTATATATGCGTTATAATTCTAGACAAGTTACTCACACTTTGAATAACAGTACCATAGTCGAATAGATTGCTTTTGACGGGAAAAAATATTGGCTAAGCTTTGAGTGAGACAGGGAATTCTCAATATTCACGTCTTTCTTGCAAACAGAATATTGGTCTAATGAATTAATCTGAGGATATACGTGGTGTACCCTTGCTTCATGGGAAAATCACAACGTAGGGTCTCTACATAGGGTCATCTTAGGGAGCTTAAGAGAATCTAAGGACCATTCTGAGAGCTTGAAGTGAAGCAGGTAGAGGAAAAAGTAGACGAAGGTGTCCCCTTGAATTGTTGCTAAGTTTAGGAAGCGCTTCCCCTGTACTGGCACAAGGGAACGTGGCGTTTACCGCTGTCTTAACCTGGCAAGCGGGTTTATATCGCGTGTAAAGTACTCTCCTTGTGTCCCACCTGACCGTTCCATGTCACATCACCATGACCAGAACGTCGTCTGGACCGCATAAGGCTCACTAGCATCACACCACGAACCAGTCACCAGCCTCCTCAATATCCAGGTGCCACTCTTACACCCTCCGATACCACACGTCCTACAACATAATTATCCCCCCTTACACCATCCCTTACTCCATAACAATCCTGTTGTCGCCATTCCCACAACCCCTCCATTGCAGTCACCCTCTACGTGGCTAGAATGACTAAACTAACAACCATTATTGAATCACAACACCGTAAGCTCAACCATAATGGTACCGATAGTAATGGTGGCTTATGAATCGTGAGCCGTTCTCAGGGCGTCAACACCCATGTTACCTCACAGGAAGTCCAAGATAAAGCTTATCTCAGTGTGCCACTCAAAGCTTATCTGTTGTTTAAGCCATCGATTGAAGGATCAGCAATAGGTGTAATCTGGTGATAGATAAGACGAAGCGACTTGTGAAACATTCCTTGTCGACCAGTTTCTAGTAACATTGTTGAATTTAACAGAGCTAAAAGACAGGTTCCACCTAAATCTTTTTCTACGTGCCATTTGTTTCCAACTGTCCAGTTTCCAAATACCATGATTCGTTCCTCTAATAGCATAAACATGTTAGATAAGCCAATACTCACTATATCCTGAACTTGCCACATAATCTATCACCCCCCGACCTGGTATCATTCCTCTCCACCCATCCTCTCCTGCTTGCCGTGATGTTGTTGCTCTCTCCCTGTTCTATAGGTATCATTTTGGCCACTGCTCTCATGAGACCGTCTGCATGAGATCCTGCCGCCAAGGCTTTTTGACCCGAGACACGCATCTGGCTGCTGCGAGGAGGAGACCCGTCACACAAGGACTGATCTAACGTTATGACACTTTCTTCTTTCCTTGAAAAGCGAAGCTATCGCATTCTTTCCCGTGTTCAACGTTTCTTTCTTTTTTACGACCATTCTACGTTTTAAGAGTCAGGATCACAAACACTTACTGAGCCCTGACTGATTTCAGTCTATCGGTATCTCCATCCGAGACGACCTTGACTGGGGGGGGGGGGATATATTCCCGTGCCATGTCGGTCGCTATGAAAAAAAAAAAAAGGCGGGGAGGGGCAGGGGGAGGAAGGATGGTGGTAGAGTCCAGCGTTGCATGATGTTACCTACGGCTACTTGAAGCGAGGAGGTATTCCTGCCTGGGTGCCTGGGTGGAGAGCCAGATACAAGAGAGGGGCGGATATGCTTTATCAGGCACAGTCAGGATGAGCGGCAGGTCCATTTTGAGAGGTTCGCTCAGCCAAGGAGTCGCTGCTTCGCTCCGAACTTGGTTTATATATAAGATATATACTTGTATATGTTGCCGAATTTATCTCTGTGTCCCTGTAGACATGATATACACAGCTAACTGTATCTCTAATACCCTAAAACAACGCATAGAAAAAATCAATAAGAATGGGAAAGACTTTGAGTAAATTATTCATGAATATATATATATATATATATATATATATATATATATATATATATATATATATATATATATATATATATATATATATGGACTCTTAGGAATATCATGTGTGTGTGTGTGTGTGTGTGTGTGTGTGTGTGTGTGTGTGTGTGTGTGTGTGTGTGTGTGTGATACAAGTGGATAAAATGTACGTCTGGTTCTCTTAATCTTTCATGTATGAGGTTTCTAACGCCTGAAAATAATTCTGTCATCCTCTTGTCTATGCTTTTCAAAAACCTGATATTCCTCACATAAATACGGTGAACAAAATTCTAGAGCACAATCTAAGTGGAATCTTACTAATTTTAGCTGGTTAAGTCTGTAATAACACATCCCCTTTCTTGTTACTAATCTACCTAGATATGCATTTCAATACCGTATCACACCAACCATATCAGCTTACCAGATCAGTGCTAATGATTAACCTTAAATACACCTCATGTCCTGATTTTCCTGTCTCCTGCTGTTGACCCAGCAACAATAATAGGAAAAGTTCATCTTTCTGTGACTATATCGTACTGCTCCAACAACTGCAACAGGAAAACCATTTTGTATGGTAATGAAATGTACGCATCACCTGTACAAAGTGTGTGTGTGTGTGTGTGTGTGTGTGTGTGTGTGTGTGTGTGAGGTTTAAGGATAGAAAGCTTTTTTTCTATACTGTGTATTACGTGTTTGTCTGTGACTGTTTATAGAGGAAAGCGTTTGAGTGTATCGTTTGACTGTGTGAATATGTACTTCGTATTTGTGTCTCTCAGCCAATTTTGATTTCATTTCCTAATTACTTAAGTTTGGCCTTTTAACGTATTATACCAAACTAAATTTTTGGTACAAATGACTTTCATGGTGTCTAGCGTGTGAACAGACAGACTGCTCGATTAATCAATACGTTAACCTTTCTTCATACAATGAACAATACCCACTTGCTTCAACTTAATCAACAAAACTGGTCCACCCATAGCAAACAATCGGGCAGAATTTAGTCCATCACACGAATGTACAAAGCGTAGAGTGAGAGGTGGTGCTGGTGAGGTGGTGGGAAGGGGCAGTGGGGGAGAGAGAGTGAGAGAGACTCAAGGTTAGCCTGCCGCCCTCCACCAAGCTTCCCGCGCACCGCTGACAAGCACTAAGGTGGATACGTTAGTCTCACACTCAGGATGAGCGGTGAGGCTACCCAACCGTTTTATCCAGCCATACTGCTTTCATTGTTTCCAAATGATGTTTCGGAAACTGAACTTTGGTAAATATCTGAGAAACAACGTAATGCGTGCTGTGGCGGCCCTAGCAAAGTACATACCTAGAAATAACAGCGTTTGAGGTGCGGGAATCTGCCAACACCTCGTCACAGCGGGGTTAAACCCCAATGGAATCTATCTACACCTTGCTACACATACAAACACTTCTTAAGAACTCACTTTTACCCTAACAGAATCCGTAGCTAGAGCGCCAACACCAGGATACAGCCCGTGACCACTAGCAAACCTTATTTGTGTTGCCACTCTGTAGTGGAGGTAATTACATATTCCTACGGAAAACGTAATCAAATAATGTTACAAGAAATAAAAATGATATAAGGACAATCACATCAATCGATTACTTACAATGAGCTCTGTTGGGTAATGGTTTACGATCAGATCGTAGTCAATGGACATCAATAGTGATCAGGTTCACGTAATTGGTTGACGGAGAGTTTGGTAACATTGATTATATTCTGTAATGTGATGTTAGTAGCCCCTTACATTACTTAATGCTTTGTTCCGTGTTTTCTAACTACATTCTTTTATTGATTTTTTTGTCTTGTAACCTAAAGTATATGAAAGATAAGCAACGAGAGACCGGTTATTTCTGCTGTTGGATCCACAGTATCGGGGAAAGCGAGCTAACGCTGCAGTCACATCCATAGTAAGAATATCTTTCTGTTACCCTACGCAGTATCGAAAAGGCAGTCAGGGAAAGCTAATAGAACTCAGTGTTTCTCTCTGAAGCGAACCGTAAGCGTAGTGTTAAAGCTAGGAAGAGCCCGTCAGTGACATCATTGCTGAACTGGTGCACATATTCAACTTCCGTCGTTCCGATAAAATTTATTGCTGCTCTAAACGGGTACATGACTCAGACTTTGTTTACACTGGCTTCCACAATTCTTTTTCGATCGCACGGCCCAAACGAAGAACGCGCAACGTAACTCAAAATTGGGCCTTTGTGTTGCCTGTTTCTTTCTTTGTACTGCTAGCGTTACATCTCTACCTTCTCTTTTTTCTAATAGCAAAGACCTAACCTTTCATTAAAATGGAAGGCTTGCACTTCCTCAAAAATCTAATAGATTCTTCTTCCATACTTCTCTGTCTCATTCGCTCTCTCCAGTGCTCCATTTAGGGCTTGTCCTCAAAGAGAACTTTCGTCCGTGAATGGAGCCTTCGTTGCATAAATATGATGAAATTCATAGTCATGAGTGGGATTTGTTGACTTATCTTCTGAATAAAAAAAATGTGATATAACCTTAATTCATGTTCCATATCAAATCCAAACGCACACGTCACATGAAGTCAATTTCGCAACATCAACTTGCGGGAAAGACCTGTCTCTTTGTCTTGCACAAGATAAGCTCGGTTCCTGAGAGCATGTGGAGGCCAGTAGGTGCTCCCTGGTCTTGCATCGCCCGGAACACTTGAGTTGCCACACGCCAGCCAACAGTGACGCACACCCCTCATACTAACACTACCCCAAACTCCGCTACAGCTAATATGCAGTTCGCAACGACTCTACACCTACAAAAAGTGGAACTTCATACCAACTGGCTAATCTGGCAGTTGAATTACTGTGTAGGTAGGGAGAGGATAAAGGAAATCATCCAAAAAGATCAATACAACGGCCATAAATACAATGAAACCGTGCAAAACTTCGACGTGGATACTTTTAATGACTGGCATTTGGTAGGCCTAAACCCCAAACAACCAAGTATCCAAGTATCTAAAAATCGGTGTATCTTTTTATAATCAAAATCTCTTATCAACAGAGCTCTACCGTCTTTGAGGCATGAATGCTCTTACTGCTTCTTACATCACCCTCATTGCTGTTCCTTTATCATCATCCTTAATTACGTCTCATTAAAACTGTCTAGAGGATTGATATAATCATTAACACCACTATATAACTCGCACAGTCACTCATCCCGTTACATACTGTTTGTTTAGGTTATACACCAGTATTTCCTGAAACTTGATGCTGTCCCTTATTCAGTGTCACTGCACGCAACTCCGTCCTCTCTCTTCCTTCGCCTAATCATGTATCCAGCGAGACAGATTACATTAGATCTTATCTCTTTCGCAAGCTTTGTGTTCACTACTCCAGCAAGTCAATTTTCCCAATGTAGGTCTTTGAACTATTTTTTTTCCATTCACCACAAGTTCATCCACACGGGCATATCATACTGTCAGCATGACATTCGCATCACTTGCCTCTCTCGTCGTCTCTGAGCTACCGGCAGGTCTGTTTTGTTCTCTCGCTTCTTTAGCTGTTTTCCGTTTTTCTTCTGCCTTCTGACTATATTCTCTACATCTTTTTCTTTCTTCCCTTGATCTGTCACCTCTGATGAATATGGAACTTAATTCCTTCATGTTAACCAAACCTATATGGTCTTTCCCATCTGTCTTTACTACAATCTCCCGATTCTCTTTGCATCCCTTTATTTCAGAAATTGCATCAGGCATTCTTATAGTCTTTAACGGTCTTTGAACCATTATCCCTTTATATTTAACTTGTTTGTTATCGTGCGACATCACTTCAACAATGATTGCCGTCTTATGTCGCCTTCAATAGTTATCACCAGAATACACTTAGTCGCGAGTCCCTATAAACATTGTTTAAAACTGTACATAAATGTTCACAATCCACTCTTATTAAACCAAAATCATAAGACTGCGGCATGAAAATAAAAATATCGGACTCTGGTATTAACTATAAATATTGAGCAAAACAAACTTTTATACTGAATACAGCCCTCCTTACTGGCAAAGTCTAAATGACCCTTTGAAGAGTATGACACAATGACCCAGCAGACAAGGCCAGTGTACTACATATTTGTATATACATTGTTTTAACTATATTGCCTTGATGGCCAATACGTTATCATTAATGCTATCATCATTGTTATAATTACTAAGCTACACCCACTACGCTGCAAATATGACATTTTCTATTATAAGAAATTATGGCATAAGGCAACTACATTCTAGACCTGACATCCTCGCCACACAATATACAGACGTTAGGTTAAGGTGATACTGGGTAATGGACTAGCCAGGGAGGTGGTAATGCTGGGTGATGGATCTGGAGGATAATGGTGCTGGTTGGTGAGGGTGAGTGACGGTGCTGATTAGAGGTAAAGCCGGAGAATTTAGCATATTGTTTTATTACCCTTTCCGTCTCGTGAACTGGGTTTGGTGACGTACACAAGTATCTCAAACGTGGAAACTTTACAGCTAGATTGAATCTCCTAAAATCCCAAGAAAACCGACCCATACTGGGATTGTAGTTTATCGAACAGTTTACGACAAAGTGTTCAAAAACAAAAGAATGATAAGTCAAGGTAAGCTACAGCAGGACGTGTAGACTCGTGGGAAGCGTCTTGCTTCTCTGCCCCTAGCCTTCGGCTCACGATTCTGTCTCGTTATTCGTAAATGTTAAGCTATATCATCTGTCTCATAAAACGGTTTCTAAAATGCTGTCTTTCAGTAAAATAATCTATCGCATAATTAGTACTGTAAGTAAACAGGTTTCTTGAGGTCAGATCATTTGTCTGTAACATTAGGAAATGGTGCCGAAAGAAAATGCCTCGCAGACTTAATACAAGGAGTGTTCACAAAGACAAAAACACGAAACGGCTGCTCACATATTAAAGAACTACACTGGGGATTTCGATAACGATTATGTGTACTGAGAGAGTGAGCGAGTGAGTGTGCAGCAGAAGGGTGTGGGCGCAGAGGGAGGAGGCGACCCTCCCTTCTCTCACGGTCACATCCCTCACCCTCGTGCGCCTCCTGCGCTACGTCTCTCTCCCCCTTGCTCGTTTAGCTGTACATTTTCCCCTCGGTTATCGACCCGCTTCTTTATGCTCTCCATCACCAAAATCAATCTCCTTAGGGTGGTGTTGGATGGTGGTACTGGGCAGTGGTGTCGGATTGCAGAACTTTGGTGTAGGTAACGGGTACTGGCGCTCTGCGGTGGCGATGTGGGATGGTGTTAGGTGGTGGTACTGGTCGCTGGTGTCTGTAACGGTGATGATATTTGAGTGGGGATCACGGACGGAGGTGTTGCTGGGTGATGTACGGGAAATAGAAGCTGGCTAGTCTTGCGCTTCGACGGTACTAGGTGATGGAGTCGGGAGATGAGGCTGGCAGACGGTGTTTAGTATTGATGCTTAATGGTAATGTTAGGTAAGTGGTCGGAGATGGGGGACTGGGTGGTATTGATGCTGAAAAAATGTGGTTGTGTTTGACAATAATTGTGGTTGGCAGAAGTAATGAGTATAATATTTGGCAATGGTGTATGGTGCTGCGGAATGGAAGAGGTTGGTAGTGCTGCGCACGGTATAGGCCTCGTCATCAGGACCACTCAGATTGAGGCGTCCGCTTGCCTGTGGTGGCCGCCAGTACAGACCAACCGTTGGTACTGGAGGCATTTCGAAAAACAGATCTTGTTATACCGGTTCCTACACACAAACGCCTTGGAACACAGTGTAACTCTTTTCTATTGTTCTGGGAACAATCTTTTTCTTTCGGGTGTGTGTCTGGTAGGCCTATTTCTTAAAATTTTATTACCGCGTCTCGTTAGGCAAGGCTGCGTCGGGTGGCCGTTGAGCTGCCGGGTTTTTTTTTGGAGCACCAGTCGTCGGCTGACCGTAGAGAATATTTTTCGACGAAAACAAGTTCTTTGAGGTGTATTGTTCATCCTCACGCTCCTCTTACTTCATCAATCACACCTGAATATTATCATTTTCCTTCATCTTTACCGCAGTGCTTAACCGTATCTACAGAAACAAATTATCAATCTTCATTACGGTCCAAAGTATCATCAGATGTCAAAAATACTCTGATTTCCAAAAGAAGTCAATGTATACTTACAAAAAAAATCGCTGAAAAATAAGATGAAATTTACAAGCGTTGAGATCAGCCGAGAAATGTGGGAGGAGCGTGAGTCCTCGCAGACGTTGGAGGATGGCGGCATGTGGCAACAACACTCCTCCAACACCGACGGTTCGGCCTAACCTCCAGCCTATCGGACTGTCCCAGACAGACACCCTATAACTTCCACAGTTCCAGGAAGATAAAGCCGAAATGGTGTGATGTGGATGATCTAGATCATAGGCAGTAAAACATGGTTAGCCAGAAGAGCATGATGATGTGACAGTGTTCGGACAACCGGTTTAAACACTGGGATGTCAGTAACCACGGGGGTTACAGGACTAATGTTACAGGGCGGTCACTGGTCTGGAGTGAGGTGAGGACACACACACACGGGTTGGGGAGTCCATCTGTTGGGTTGCCGGCAGTTGTGCGTGGTTCTCAGATGGTGTGTGGCTTTTTAGATGGTGGGTGGTTGATAAAATCACTGGGTCAGCTGGTGGACGGATGGCAGATGTGCGTGGCTGACAGAAGGCAGTCGTTCAGTTTAATCCCTACATTTACCAGTCCATGTGACACGGCAAGGGCGAGACAATAGAGGCACGCAACAAACTTAAGCTAGACGTACAAATATGGATGAGTATGAGGCAACGCTGAAGGGTGGGCTGAGGTCCTATTCCGGAGACGGGCTGAGGGCTTCTTGTGATCAATACATAAGCAAATTACTCGTTGAATCATACGTACATGGAATCAAGATACGGCTGCAAGCTAATGGCCACATGAATTTGATAATCGGATTACATATACATAAAGAACAAGATTGGTCACTTGACTATTCAAACGAGTTTGGTCCTCAGGAGAGGCTGAAGGCCCAATGGAATCAGTAAATAGACTTGAAATGCTTAATGAATTAAAGTATACAAATATGGAATGATGAGTGACGTATAAACTGTAATACAAGCACCTCACCGTTTCGTAGATGAGGTCCCTCTAATCTTGATTACACTATTCTGAAATCTAAAATCTAAAACATGTAGGTCGTAGATGGCTTGGATCACCTCAAAGTTCATCCCTCAATGTTTCTCTGGGACAGGCTACGTTAGGTTAGGTATATAACCTATCTTAACTTAATCCAGAAAAAAGATGGGAAAAAGGGTGATCCGATATCCACCACATACTTTCTTAACTTGTGAGGATCACTTCTGAGCCACTAAAGACTTTCTTAACTTGCGAGGATCACTTCTGAACCACTAGAGATTCGGCGGTATTTTTATTTCACTCCTTGTTCTTCCTTGTGTGTGTGTATATATATATATATATATATATATATATATATATATATATATATATATATATATATATATATATAATATATATATAAAGATATGAAATCACTGCAACCAAGGGAGTGGCCGTTTTATAGAAATTATGATGAGTGAGTGAGAAGGTCGGGAGGCCAAGGGGAGCGTCATAGCCTTAGGCGTGTCTCCTGGCGTGGTGAGCCCACGGTCATCACCTCCGAGCGAGGGGGCACCACCTGCTTGGTATATTTAGAACAGCTTCCCGATGACTGAGCATGACGACGGTATTGGTACGGCAGTTCCGTAGAAAGACGATTACCTCAAGATGCAGATTATAATACTGTAACTTTCCTGATATTCACGTATATTTGTATAAAATGATACAGCGGCCGGGAAGTCACCTTCGACGATGCTTATCATCAGCGGGCGGAAAAGTGTTGAGCGTTGTAAAGGGCTTTACCGTCCTAGAGGAGCCTCAAAGCCGCACGAACACTATAAATGGGGTTCTGGGGCTACATAATTTCGTACGCGAAAGTTTGTGGAATTCCTCTTTTTTTTCTTGCACACGCAGTGGTATGTTGCCAGGTGACTGGGGTGATTACCCTAACCTGGAACCTACCTACAGTGTGTGGTTCTCCCACATACATCCTTGCCCACTAGACAATTGAACACGCAACGCTACGAAGGAAATTATATCAAATTCCCAAAGTATTAGTGGAAATATAACACCAGAAGACAGCACCCAAGGGTACAACAGATATCACAGGACATCAGCACAATCAGTCTAACTTCCTTTCTAATCAGTATCTACATCGCTGCATATCTAAACTTATCGGTATTTGAATCCATGACACGAATACAAGAATGTGAAAAACATTCAAGAGTCTGACGTCATGTACCAATTCTTCCGAGTACAAAAGATTAAACTCCATTACCAGCGATCTAGAAAACTTGATATTCCGCAGCTCACAGTCTCTCACTCTACAGTACTGAATGCCCTGTTCAATGCCACCTGATTCTCTCTCTCTCTCTCTCTCTCTCTCTCTCTCTCTCTCTCTCTCTCTCTCTCTCTCTCTATATATATATATATATATATATATATATATATATATATATATATACACCCAATTATCGACCAGTCCCAACGAGCGGACGAGCAGCTAAGTTGACTGCGAACCGACAGCCATGACTAGGATTCAAGCCCATTCGGGCTAGACCCCTGGCGGCCCATGAATGCCTCACTGATACTCTAGCTATTCTTCACGTATGTATTTTTTCTTTTTAGATAATTTTCGAAATCATATAAAAGTTTCATCAAACTCCCTCGTCCTATGGTTTAAAGCTTTTCTACCTGCTAAGTGCCATGTTGTTCTGCTCTTTCCTGTTAGTCACCTTTAGGTTCCTCATTATCTTTTTATCTTGATTTCCGTACTTATCGCTATTACATTCCTCTCTGTCACTTCCACGTTTCTTAATGCCGTTTTCAATCCCACGTTTCCACCCTGTATTTCCCGAATACTTAACATGGATCTAAATATATCTACGTGTACGTAGGTTCAAACCCCACTTCGATAACAAACTTTTGTACCCAGAACATCCGCCCGTCTGGATGCTGGGGCGAGGGTGCGGAAGGAGGAGGAGAAGTCCATGGGAAGGGGGATATCCAGAGGCGCAGAGTGAGAGCTCCATGTGTGGACCGGGAAATGTTCGATTTGTGTGAAGAGTTGGCTAAATGCGTCCCTCCTTTCTGGCTAGGCTACGCAGCACCCGTCACCCTACTGCGTCTCACAGAAGTAAATTGAACACAAACCCGAAATTGTAAACGTTTTTTTAATAACGCCTTCGCCTGTACAGACGTGAAGCATAGAGTCAACGTAACAAAGACGGTCGTCAAGGTATTCTGTGAGAGACGCGTGCCAAACACACACACAGCAGTGGCTGGATCCTCGTCCTCCCCACAGTGGTCTTATTGATGGCTTAATATTTCACTCTTACGTTAGAGTTTACAGTTCAGTGTGGCGCTTCCTAATGCTGAGATTTTTCGGCTTCTTTACACGGATGTGTTTGACAAGATATATTTAACCTTTCTTTAATACGTTAAAATTATAATGAATTGTATATGATTTTAACTCAGGTAATTACTCATCTACAATACTGAAGAGCGAAGTGAATCATTCCCGGATGAGTCAGGTACTGCAAGGGAAACGCCTCAAATCAATGGGTATGTGAGTCAGCAGAGGTGGCCAGTCGGTGGTATCTGCTCTTCAAATTCTGAAGACGTTAATTTCAGTGCGAATCCTCTGAGTACAGGATAACGTTTGCGAATCACTCCACCAACTCTGTAACTTCAGTCAAGTACCGTGTTCCCCCAGTCTTCCTGTTGTGACAGTGTAACACAGACCAACTTCTGTTAAGTATTTACATGCTCTTCCCCCAGTCTCTCGCCATCTTGTGCCAGCTTTGCTCTCTTTGTTTAAGAAGGAAACGCGTCTACAGTGTAGTCTTATGGATCATCAAGTGAAGTCTATATGCAATTTATGAACAATGTTTTGGAATATGCATTAGACTTCCAAATTCTGAAGGGATTGACATCATCTCAGGAAATAAAGGAAGGAAGGAAATTCTAAGGGAGTGGGGACCATCCAGGGCAGGTGGATCCATTGTGAAACAGAGAGATGTTCGGTGGAGGGAGAATAACGTATAAGGGAGACTGGAATATCCTGAGAGGGAGGAGGAGGTGGGATTTCAGGGCGGTGAACATCCGGGGTGACCGGGAAGTACGTGCAGCGACTGTGACCAACGTTCCCTCCCATAACCACACCGTACCGTCACACCCTCATCACCCTCACCATCTACTGACAAATAATAATAGTACGAAAAGTTATCAGATTGCGTAAGACGAAAAAAATATATTTAACTGTTGTCGGACTTATTGGCCGTTTACAATACCATTCACCAAATAAGTCATATAATTAATTCCCGCAAGAAATAACAATAAACGCATTACACAAAAGTACATTGACGATAAACGATGTTAACTGTTTCAGAGGATGGCGGAATGTCGGTTGATTATTTACTGTTAATCATATTTGTCGTTAAATGGCATTTTGAGACCAGGCGCCCTTGTAATCTCTTGGGGTCCGTCTGCAGCTTCCATTCAGGCGGGCTTTGTCCAGTGTCGTGACGTCATGCGGCCTGCTGGCTGCTCGCCCTCCTATTGGCTTAGGACACGTGGCCTTCACAAACGTGCCACGTGCAAGTCAGGAACTCTAATAGAACTGCTGGGCGAGGATCGGACCCTCAGACGCGGCGGCCAGATGTTCCCCGTACATAGACAGGCTGACACTCCCTCCTTCTGCACCAATATTCAAAGCTTCCCTTTCGCTCTTCCATCTGTGCTACCCCCACAAGGACACACCAGGATGGAAGTCCAGACACTAAATCCCAAGGGACAGAAGTACACACTGGGAGTTATCCCAAGCTAATCTTCCCAAATGCAATCTAACAACTCAACGTTTTATACGAAGAGGGACGAAAGAAAGAAGATTCCTACAGCTTTACTGGATGAGAAGAGAAGGTATCATAATAGTCAAAACCTTCATTGGTCGGTCTCCGCACAGAAACCATGGGGAAGCTGCTAGCAGCCAGTCGCGTGCCGAGAGACTTGGTCGAAATGGCTGAGTACAAGCGGAGAACTGAGCTTACGAGAACAGTGGGTGATAGCCTTATGATAACATTGTCCCTCCAGGTGGCCACCTGCCTCTTATATCCAGGTCTCTTCTCCCTCTTTCCTCTTACTATAATGCTCGGACTCGTGTCCTTTCAGCACCCTCACTATCAAAACAAGAATCCTTGTCCTCTTGCCCTTCTTTCAGGAGACCTAAGAATCTTGCTCTTCTAACCCCAGGAGTCCCTTCTCGGGCCCCCACCCAACACTACCTCTAAACCCATGATTTCCCCTACTCCCTGTAATCCCGAAGCTCCCCCACCCCTCTCTGCTCCCCAGGGCCGGCAGCGTGGTGGGTCGGGGAAGGGGGCCAGCGGGAGCGTGATGGGAGCGTCACATCCGCTCCCAAGCTTTGTAAGTCACACAAGCTGGTCTGCGGCCGCCCGGCTCTCACTCCCTCAGGTCACGACTCCCGCTCACTCTCACTTCACTCTGAATGTTTACAAATTCTCCACACGTTGTTAGTAATCTCCTGTTGGATATTAACTCTTGTCAGTTTGTGTTAAGAATTCTTGTTAATAATGGTGGGACTTCTGCCCCATTAATACTGGGACTTTACGATTAGCATATGAAACTTTAAGTAAGTGATTTCTGCCAATAATGTTACGACTATCGTATATGTGTGTAAGGATCCTCCCGAATAGTCTTAGAATTTATTCTAGCACTGCTGGAGCTCCTTCATTAATATTAGGACCCCTCCCAATAATGTCACGACTTCAGTGTCAGAAGTCTGCTATTGGTGTTTGAGCTGTTACATCTTCTGTAAGACTGTCTCATTAGTCTTAGGACAACCCCTGTCACTGACCGCTTCCCCCGACTGTTCAGGCTCACCCCTGTCGTGCAGTGTAACTTAGGACTTGCTATCGCTGCTGAAACACCCCCATCTCCCCCTACCCTCCATCACTCGATCAGGCCGCTTAATCTTGCAAGCTTCGGGGTTGCAAAAACCTTGCTAGCATCAGGATTTTCTTTCTTAGCGCTGGGGATATCCCTAAGCGCCCGACTGCAGTCATTGTCAGGCCAGAGACTAATAAATTTCAATGCACCAACTACTACCCTCACTGTCACGGGGAGGAAGAGTCCAGCGGGGACCTAGTATTAACATTCCTGCCTCTCCACCACCACCCACCACCCCTCCATCTTTCGTCACAGTTGAGGTCAGTACCTTTAGTCGTCATCGAACAGCTGAGCTCGACATCCACCCCTCTATTGTTTATATCTTTTTTTCTCCCAGTGCTTCCCGCAATCCAGATGAGTGCTACAATAATGGCTGGCACTCAGGGTTTCCACACGGACCTCACGGGCATTCATTAAACATGTGTACACAGATATATTGACACAGATGGATAAAAGGGCAGAGACGCACAGTATGCGTTGGTCCATTACACAGAGCCAGTGTGTGCATGGTCTTAGAATTATAATGAACTCTTAAAGGTGTTCAACGTTATTCGAATGGTGGTTATAACGACGCTGAAGGCCTTTATGACCTTGGCAATTGATAGGCCTAAAGCCCGAACAGCTAATCAACCAATTAGTACCCAAATGTATGTGGAAAGTAGAGTTTAGCTATGGGCCCAACGTAGTTAATACTTAAACGCACACACATTACTGGTTGGGTCAGTACTCAGATATATGGGCTGTAGGGTAAAATGTGAGTACCTGTAGTTGAGGTATGGACCTCACAGAAAATGTCCGCTGTTCTGAGTAACAGGGTGTAACTTGACGGACTGAAAATTTTCAGATTATTGCCATATTTCCCTACATTCATTCTTTCTCAATGAAATCTCTAAGTACGAAATCTAATGATATGTAAGAAAGAGTTTCTATATCCAAACGAGGTGCGTAAATATTTAGAAACTGAAATGAAAAAAAATCTCGAATATTGTCGACTCAGGATGATATGAAAAAAAAACATTAGGCCAAGGCAAAAATAGACCGGTTGTAACCTACCACAAACACGGGCAGCCTCTTGTATCCGAGTGTACGAGTATCATTTATGATGGCCTTGGACCAAGCAGCCCTGTATATCATTAGTATACACACAGTTGTGGACATAGTTTCGACTCGTTACTTCTGATACGTTTACTGTTAAATCTGTAAAATATAAAATATGAAATAGAAAATAAATTTTCTGAATAGCTGAATGGTTTAATTTCTTTCATTTTCCTTTTTAATTGCTTCATGAAGGTAATATTTTAAAACACAAGATCGGTAACAGCCTAAATCCTTCAGACAAAATGGCAACACGTAACTTCCAATCGGACACCTCACTTTCAGACCTCTTTCCGCCGAACATATGTGAGCCACACTACATAATTACACAGCAGAGATCTCAGGGACAGACAAGCTCACATCATAACACCTCTGGTCCAGACAATTTGCCATCGAACACCTCAGGGCCAGAAAACTTCTAAATTAACAAATTAGAGCCAGACAACTTTCCAACTAACACAACTGAGCAAGACAAATTAGAAGCTAACACGTTTAGACCAGACAACTTCACAGGGAACATCTTATGGCTTAAAAACTTCGCCGCAAATATGTATCTCGGGAACACAAACTTCCTTAAACCTGTCTCGGGCCACCAGACGTTCTACATCCATCGAGTAGTTTTCCGGCATTTCAAACTGCATTTAAGTTGCCTCACACATTTCATTTACTGCTGATCGAGCGGTGTACCCATCTTCATTTAAATATACAATTTGTCTACCGCTGTAGTTAACAAAACGGAACTCAGGTATTTCTTCAGCCTGCTGGGTTAAAAGGCAATGGCGAGGGAAGATAGTTCCGTCACAGGAAGGAAAGTATATGAATATCATATTCATCTGTTACGATTAATCAAATTTGAGTAATGTTAGCTGAGCTTTTACATCGTTTTCATATCACAAAATGAGTGTAACGGCAACGATTGGTGGATACATTTACATTAGCTCTAGGTAAATGACATTAAGTAAAATATGATTTATAGTAATCACGAGCTAAAAACTTGTCTATTTTAGGAATAAAACGGAGCGTCTCCCCGGTGGCAGCCTCGCTGAGCCATGACGCCGCCACCCAACCTCCTCACGCGCCATTATTCATGCATCACAACCAGGCTCAGCCATCTACATTCACTATTGGCTTTATCACGACTTGAGGACGCAAATAATTAATTCTACAAATTGCCTCCGTGACCTTTAACGAGTGGGACGACGGAGGAGAATCAGCACCATTTGAACGGAGGTATACGCTCCTGTTTCCAGGGTCAACGAAGTTCTCAAAATAGCATTGATGAAAACTAGTGCATGCATGGCTCCCACCCCAACCCCCCAGAGTCACACCTGCTGCTGCACTCACCTCAGGGACGCCATCCCCTCCATGCTCACCCTTGCTCCCCGGACATCACAAGGGAAATTTAGTACTTTTAGATATCATATTATTAATGATATACAATACACACCACCTCATACAACTGCTGAATCCAGCATTCATACAACTTCGTGACGAACTTCCAAAGTGTAACCGGGATCTATTGCCGGGTTACCTTGTATACAAAAGTATCATCATCCATCAATTGGAATGAAACTACGATAAAGCTTGTACAAGCGTCATTGGCGGTCACCAGTGCGTATACCAACTAAGCCTTTCTTGTGGAGCCATTGTAACTGAATCTATATTGTACGTCATGCTGACTCTCATTACTGCTTCTTCCTTGCCTTATGGCTTAATGCTGTGGGGCTCTTGCTCAGTTTTTTTTTTTTTCGAATTACGCACGTTTTGCCTGGTCGAGCAGCATAAACTTATGGCTGCTGAATAATACTTTGGATTTTCCATTACTTATAAGAAAACGTAGGCAATTAAGTTCGATAGATGGTACGAAAAAAATTATCATTCATCGTCTTAAATCTATGCATATTTGCATATCATTTTCTGCCCTTGGATGAATAGCTCTAGTTTTCTTTTCCTCTCAAATATTTGTCGCAACAATTGCTGGTGATGTCATCACTCTACTCAGTGTAGAGCAACACAGTGTTCCAGTTCTTAAGACAGCTAAATTCAAACACTGGCAAATAAATACATTAATTCTCTACCAATACATTCAGATCTTGGCTTAAATTTTTACATCAGAGCCTTTCATAATATACAAGGAGACTGGGACTTCAGTAATTCATTATATTGACATTATTACGAATAACATTATCATTATCATCAGTACGACATGTTTGCGCTGATTCGGGAGTTAGCTTTTCCAAATTAGCAAAGTTCACAGAAAAACTTTGATATGAAAATAGTAAATATAGTCAGTTTTGTCCACATTTAACTCATTTAAATCTGGTTGAGTTTGACTGGAGATACTTATGTGCAACAGTGTCGGTTAAAAATCCACGCAAGCAAAGGTAACCTATCAATAATGGAGAGGGTTGTTACTTTCTAGAGGAAAATATAATAAATGGCTGATTATTAATGTAAGTCCGTTTCCTGGTTCATCCTTGTGAAAACGTAAATCAAAGAGGAGAGCCAGCATGTGTGGCTTGAGTCCTTGTGGAGAATAAGTCTCCTTACGCTCCTTCACCGCAGGACAAGTCCTCTGGCGCTCATGGAAAGCAGGAAGACAAATCCGTTGGCACCCACGGGGGCGAGGGAAGGTATGTCTACCTGCGTCCCTTGTATTCAAGAGAACGTCTGCTGGCGCCCTTGCGGTGCAGGAGGACAAGTATGCTGGCGTTCCAGAGATGCTGAGACAAGTCTGTTGGCGGCTCTGCGGTGCAGAAGGACAAGTCTCCTGGAAGTTCCAAGGAGGATAGGAACCTAAGAACTCTTCAATCTTATTCTCTTCTATATGAAACAATAACAGCTGTTCTTACGGACTCGTAAAAGACATTACGTTTTTGGAAGGTAAACCACTGTTTTTCCCAACTCCCTAGATGAAGGATTTAGAATACTATCATTGTCCTCAAGCAGATTACTTCATAAACCATCAGGACTTCCGTCATTTGCCTTACACTGTTACAAAGTGATAACTGGGAGCTACCCCCAATAGACAACAGGCAACTTATGGAATTATTTCTCGTTATTCAGTATTTTCATCAGAAAAAGCTTATTTCTCTTCCGCTAACGTAAGTTTTCTAAGCTCAGTCATTTTACATCAGGTGATCCAGTTGTGATCGTCAAGCAGGACCTCATCAATTACGCATCGATAAAGCAGTTTAAGTCTTTTTGTCTGTGCGATAAGTGGTATTATCATTCATTCAAGAAACACATGGCACCTTACTATTTATTACAGTCTGCTGGCTTGGGGTGGAAGTAGCATGTGTATCGAGTCTCCGGTGCTCCGATGAAATATGTACCATAGGGACCAACGCCGAGCCAGACAAAGCCGTCTGTCGAGGCTGCAGGGAAGCGCGGCAAAAACCAGCCGCTGATCTGAGCGGAGTGAGGGTTACGCTGTCACTCCCGGCCTTTGACCTGACCTGACATGAGATCAGTAAGATACGTGAACTGTACGAAGGATACTGAAAGGATGCTCAAGTGTTACTTTACAGAAAATAGCTGTGGCATCTGTATATATTTAGAGGGTGTATTCGGAATGTCGACTAAATTTCCACAACTTGTACATTTGACAAGTATGACGACCCTTCGTTCTCGATTTAACTAAAATCAAACTAAAAAACATACCAACGGTTCATAAAGTAATAGATGGTTGTGAGTATGTCTCTTTACTTAATGGGTTCTGCAACTTGTGGGAAGAAGTTTGCCTTACATACCAACTTAGTAAACCTGAATGTACAGAGCATACTAAAAGAAGCATGCAATCAATCAGTGAAAAATGGAACGAAATCATGTACGTAACAGAGTGATTATAACTAAAAGATTTTATAACTAAGGAAACTGCTTTGAGCAAATGCCAAATAAACACCATATACCATATGGGATAGTAAACAAAAAAAAACTTAAGAATTGTGAAGAAAATAAGCATAGATTTCTGTCAAGACAAAGAATGTGTCACACAGCACCTGAATGAAAGACTGAACTTAAACCTTTCCTCAACAATGAATTAGCAAACATTCATAATAATTTTCCATCTTGTGAACAGAAGACTATGTTGTTAATGCCAGCCAGAGTAGACACAAGCAAAGAATGCCAATGTTCATCTATTCCTGGTGCTCCCTCACTAAGGAAGGAAATGGTGGGCAAGTATGAAAAAAGCACTGCAGCTGGTGAAGTCCAAAAGGCAATAGGTGGCATAAAAAATACTGCATCCCACCACAGTCAAATACACAAAATGCTGTTCAGGAACTTTAAATATGATTCCAATATCAGACACATTCGAAATTCATTCTTAGTACCTGTAATCTTTCTCCCTGAAGTTCAAGAGAGCAAAAATCACAACACACAATATTTGGAATTACTGGACTCCACTTGCATGTTAATATGCCACGAGTGTGAAGCCACTGTTGGTGAGGTTCTATCGATGTCATTAAATGAAATAATTACAATTTTGTTGAAGAACTTCTCACTTCAAAGGAGTCTCTCCTTTGCTTGGTACTAACAGTAGTGCAGCCTTAAAGGTGTAGGAGCCCTATAAAAGGAGTCCTGGGTTATATAATCACAAATTAAATCAATGAAGCATCTGTAAGCAACTTGAAGAAAACATGATGGTTGCAAAAATGCATTTTTATAGCCATATAGAAGATAAATTTATGCACATATGGCATCTTTGCAATGCTTCCACATGCCTCACATATACATAAAAAATATATTTTTCATACAAGTTTTTGTTTCCTGCTTAAATAAGTTAGCTCTTGGCACAGATAACAAAGAGATCTCAATAGTCAGCTCAAAGCTACTCTAAGGCTTTCAAGCATAATTAATGCACTGAATCCTTAGCCTATAACTGTCATCCCCCACATATCAAATCACTCAAAATTCTATCCAACACATGTCCCTCACTCTCCTGAATGTTCAGGCTCCAACACTTCAAATCCTCTTTCACTTAATTTCTCCATTTCCTTCTCTTTTGTACAATACTGTCAAGATTAAAAAAAACTTCAAACAAACCCATCTTTGCTCAAATTAGATAAAAATGCTCCAAGATAAACTAAGCCTTATGTGCCTCGTCATCCATCCTGTCAAAGGTAAAGGTTACAGAGCTGCAAACCACACAAAATGAGGCTCTCAGAACAATCATTTCCTTTCAATTAATTGCAGCTGCACTAGAAATCCCCCTCCTACATTGCCTCACAGCCAACCACCAACCCTCAAGTAGAAATTTTACCCCTGCTTCATACTTCAATGACCTATACTCAGATCCTCCCTCCCCCGGCACAGATATTGACATAAGATATACATACAGTTTATGACTCAACATTACTAAACGACCACCATCTCACTCCAGTCTTAAAAACTATGCTCTACCAGACTTACATCCATTTGACATAACATTTTCCAAGAATGTAAAAGTTATCTTTTATCCCATGGAACATATATCCACATTACCAACAGAAGTACTATCCCTTCTGCAAAAAAAACTTTTTATCGCTCTTTCTATCTCACAAGCAGTCAGCCTGCATTTTCCAGCCTACTATTTCTTAAAATACCCTTAAATCTCCAGCTATTTCCTTCCTTCCAAGGAAACTTAACATTCTCCTTGTTATTCATACTTTGCCTTTTACTGGAATACAAATTTCTCCATTTTCATATTCATAGCCAACTTTTACTGTATTCTAATTCAAGGCTTTATAATTCTGAAGTCTTCCATTCCTCACTTTTTCTAAAAAATAAATTTTTTCCATTCTGACAGTAATTTCTTTCTTTTATCATACATCTTACTTCTTTTGGAAGTAAACATTTTTACTTTAGTTCATTAGCTTTCAACTTTTCATCCTAACTGCTTTCAATCTAACTTAAGTTCACTGAGCCATAGAATGAAATGCTAACCTGTGATGAGCCCTTATCTAACTCTCCCACAAACTGTAAATCATGCATGCAATGACAAGTCTTTACATCCACACGTACTAAAAATCTGTTCTAATCTACTCTTCCTGGTACCTACTCTGGAGATATGAAAACCTTTATGCTGAAAGAATTGGTATAACTCAGATCCAATACTTTCTCTTATTAAAGGGTAAAAGCTAAACAGGAAAATATAATACCAACACCAAAGATGACAGTTACTTTTTCAACCTCTTAATTAGATAAATGTCCCTCCAAGGTATAAACTTCAATGTATCTATTCAAGAGTAATCTTAACAACAACAATCTATCTGTAAAAAAGGAGGACAAATAAATGATCTATTATATGTTCCTTTATTATTATAATTCAAAAATATTCCTGCATAATTTCCGGCTATGCATCTTAACAATGTCTTTATAAAATATACACAACACAAAAACAAAGATGGCTTGTTTCAATAACAATAAACAATGTTACTTTATGTCTTGGAAAATACAAAATTTCGTGTGTAGATCTTAAGAAAAATGACAATTTGTATTATACTGATTTAAAATAATGGAAGATATGGTACAAGGCAAAAGAGGTTAGTTAAAGAAGCAACTAAAAGGTACTTCACAATAGAATGAACAGCTTAGAAAATTGTAAGAACTTTATGAGGAATGTTGCCTTAATTTGTTGACCAATCTTTTACATATAACACATGATATAGTTTGTATACTGGTCTTAGGTCAGAAGAATATAATGGTGAATGACCTAAAAAGCAAATTTCATATGATGTAATAATGAAATCATTGTAAAAGCTTGAATGACAATAATTTCTTTTTATGTTGAAAGCTTCAGTCATGGACAAAAGTCCACATCAAGGCCAGGCCTTAATTGAAATATAGAGAGAATTACGAAACGGAAAAAAAAAAGACAAGGGAAAGTATTTACAAATTGTGAGAAAATGAAAGACCTGTCTTTTGAAATGTGCTAGGCCACAGTTATTGAGAAAGATGTGAGACGGTAGAGAGTTCCAAAGCTTCAACACGTAAGGAAAGAAGCAGGTATCAAAATGGTCCACCCTTGAGTTGCTGATGGCCACACTATAATTGTGTGATGTAGCAGCTTGCTGAGTATTGCATGGTCTAGCTAGTGCTGGAGGCACACAGCATCCAGCTCTCAGGAGCAAAAACCAAAGTAATACCTACAGAAGGAAAGCGAACAAAGGTAGCCTGGGACTGTTTACAAGTCAGACCGCTTTCGACTCAACTCTGCCAAGTAAGGATACAGAACTAAAACCACCCCACATGTGAGACTAGTACTCCAAACAAGGACGAATCAATCCCTTGTATAAATGAAGCAACTATTCAGAAGAGAAGAAGTTTCGACATCTAAACAGGACACCCAGTTTCTTAGAGGCAGACTTGGCTATTCCTATAATGTGGGGTTTCCAAGAAAGAGTGGATGTTATAGTTATACCAAATATGTTCATCAAGTCAAGAGGTGGAATTACAGAACCATCAAAGGAGAGACGAGAGTGGTGAGGAGTTTTTAATGGAGAGGTGGGTACAAACTGGGTCTCAAAGGCAATAAACTTAACAAGATTATATGTACCCCACTGAGATATCCTGTCCAGGTTCGAGTTTATTGAGGAAGCTGTGTCAAGATCAGAGAGAAGACCGATTTTTGAGGTTTTAAGGATACGTGAGTTGAGGAGGGATTCAAAGACTTCAGAAATGGTGGTTGTCAAAGCAACAAGACAATAGTTAGAGGGGTCAGAATGGTCACCCTTCCTTGGGATGGGATATATTTAGGTAAGTTTCCAAGAAGGAAAAGGTTTGGTTTTTAAATAGAACTGGAACAGATGAGCAAGTATAGGTGCAATTTCAGAGGCATACTTTCAGTACACAAAGATGGATGCCATCAGGACCATAAGCCTTGCTTGTGTCCAGAGAAAGAAGCAATTTTTGGACAGTCTGCAATGAGATAACAGGAAGAGGCACAGGATTAGTAAGAGAATCATCATTGGGGATGAGGGAATATTAGAGTCATCCAAGGTGGAGATAAAGGAGAAATGGGAATTCACATTGTGAATGAAAATACAAAAATCTACAATCAGAGGATAATCTAATTTTTGATGAATGTCAAGTTTTTTAAAAACTTTTAGGAAATTAAATGTCAAGAATCATGTGCAGCAATGCTGTTTGTTGCAACATTAATCTTTGGTTCTTACAATTAATATCAACAGAAGTTTGAAAGTTAGGAAAAACTTATTTCTGCCTATTATCTGTACATGATACAGGGTATATCACAATAAACCTGAGTATTAAGATTTTTGATACTTAGACGTTCTACGACTTTTGTACTTGATGAATGCAACTAGGTTGTCTCTTACAGTCAATATTAGTGCTCGGTGTTCACCCAGTTTCTTCTTCTGTTGCTGGTGCTAGTGCAATAAAATTTTTTGGATCAGATTACATAAAACAATACATTACATACCTTAACAATTACAGATATATATAGTATCATAAATCTTTAGGAAACATTATTGCACAATGACCACTTATCAGACAAATATCATTACAGGGTTATTATTATAAAACCTCAACACCCCTTTTTTTAATCTCCTGCTGCTTCAAGGCTGCCTTTCATGCATGAGCAAGAAATTGATAGACTCTTTTGGAGTGAGAAAATTCTCAATGAGACTACTCCTTTCCATCTATTGATGATGAGCCCCCACAATGATAACTTTTCACTGGTAGTGTAATCACTTATTATCCCTACTTGAAAAGTCGGCCACAAACCAACAACACCACTAAACAGAGTATCAATGAAAAACCGAATCAATATTCATCAGACAACAAGTCAAACTCCCACAAAAAGCATCTTTGCCCAAACAGCAATCCAAGCACATACAGATATCCAACCACTCCTTGCAAAAAATACATTCCCAAACTTCTGGAAAAATACAAATACAAAAACTGATCAACAGAATTAAATGGGATATCCCACTAGCACCGCAACTCTCTTCCTACCCAACGTTAGCAGTAATACAAATCAACATATCAACCAGCATTTGACAGTGTACCCCCAACATATCATCACACAAAACATATTTGGTACCATCCTCTACAACAATGACAAAAATGGTTTGTCAACTAGCCACCAAGCCAGTCACAAAGGCTTCATCACTAAAATCCTTAAAACTGAGGGAGTTTCCCATTAAACAATTCTTTCTCCAAACCTCTTCAATCTCTTCCTATATGACCATCTATCATCTCCTGCAGACCACATTGTAAAGGTTATCTCATATGCGGATGGCTTTATAATCACAATCCAGCATTCGACACTACAAAAGCAATAACAAACATGTAATACATCATGCAATTAGAACACAAGCTCACCCACAACAGATTGTCTCTATAGCAATAGAAGTCTTCAGTAATCATATTAAACCCAAGAGAGATAAATAAAATCTGAACCCCCTGGTCACTTTGAATGGTTACTGTCTTTAACTCAACAAATCTAACAATACTGGGAATAACATATGACACACACAAGACATTAATCCCCCAAATCACAAACAACAAAAAAGCAAAAAATTTCCTTAGATTAGGACATGATAAAGAATCCCACAGTATCCCCTACAAACAATCCACACACTACCCTAAACTATGCTTTACCTGCCTGGTCAATCATGGTGTCAAAATCTAACTTGGGAAAAGAAATTGTACTATGGTAAAGTTAAAATGTACTCCTGAGGTCTACAAATAATACTCACCTTTGACTTGAACTGAGGCTGGATTCCTTTCAGTCTCTCAACCAAGCGAACATGATGGGCTAGCTTGTCCGTTTTATCATCAGAGTACAGGTCAATAAGAACATCTAAGGCTTCAGCTGATACCCACAGTTCTCCATCATGAGCAGCAACCTATAATACAAATGAAAAACTTCTTTATGAATAGAGTACCATATCAAGAGTAATGGAGAGGATGAGTGAGGAAAGATTGACCAAGAGGATATATGTGTCGGAGGTGGAGGGAACAAGGAGAAGAGGGAGACCAAATTGGAGGTGGAAAGATGGAGTGAAAAAGATTTTGTGTGATCGGGGCCTGAACATGCAGGAGGGTGAAAGGAGGGCAAGGAATAGAGTGAATTGGAGCGATGTGGTATACCGGGGTTGACGTGCTGTCAGTGGATTGAAGCAGGGCATGTGAAGCGTCTGGGGTAAACCATGGAAAGCTGTGTAGGTATGTATATTTGCGTGTGTGGACGTATGTATATACATGTGTATGGGGGGGGGGGTTGGGCCATTTCTTTCGTCTGTTTCCTTGTGCTACCTCGCAAACGCGGGAGACAGCGACAAAGTATAATAAAAAAAAAAAAAAATCAAGAGTAACTGTAACTATTACATAAAACTGGGTGTGAAAGCAGGAGGTTACTTACCCAAACAGCAGCTGAGCATGTCACCTGACTGTTGCATTCAGTTAGCAGTGTGAAGCTTAGCTTGGATGAACAGAGGTCAAAATCAGCAGGGAACTAAACTTTTAAAAGTAAATTTTTTTTTTTTTTTTTTTTTATACTAATCGCCATTTCCTGTGTTGGAGCTACGCTCAAGTAATTCTACATACTGTCACGAGTGGGGTTAATACGGGCAATCATTGTTTTAAGCTTCAGTCAACTTTTTTCTGAAAGTGAGTCAAAACAGCTACAACAATATTCAAGGTGGAGCTGCACCAATGAATTACAATAAACAAGGATTAGTTTCTTAGACTTGAATTTGAATGCTTTTCTAATGAATCCTAGAATTCGTTTTGCTGTTTTTCCTGCATGTCTACACTGCATGCTTGGCTTTAGGTTGCTGGCGATCATTACACTTAAGTCTTTTTGCTCATTAAGTTCAGTAACTCAAAAGAATTCATACTAAAGTTTTATTTTCATTCCAAATATGTAACAGATGTAAACTTGTTACAGAGGAAAGCAAGCACCCATGAAAGAAAAAAGTAAAACATGGTTCTTTTTTATATCAAAATTTATGTGCTACTTGTCACTTAATCTATCAGTATGTTGGGAAATCAGCTTGATGCTGTAAACATCCCATTCACAGCAAATCATCTTGCACCAAATGTTATTGGTTACAGTGATATGTATGCCAGAACCTAACACAAGAGGGAGGACAAGCAAACAATGCTGGAGACATTAAGCTAACAACTATACCTCTATGGCAGTCTTCTGGTAAGTGATTAGTAACTATATTCATCGTTACCTTGTATCAATGGAAATAAGCATGCCCAGTTTATTAAATGTAGCATTTAAAAGACTGGATGAAAAACCTAAATGATAAACATTAATACCACACGGACTCTGGCATAGCATAAATATCCACAAGAAACGAACCTTTAGTAAGTACTCTGTTGCTGCAGTGAGCACAACAAAAGCTGTACCAGACTTCATAGCCTCTTCAGTGTTCTGGGCAACCATAAGGCAACCCAACGTCCCTATCATACGAGCAAGATTGGCTCTTACGCTATGCACTGTGCACATTATACCAACTTCAAAGATTACCTAGAAAGAAATGCAGATATATTGTCAGCTTAATGTTCTAGATATCATATTCAATATAACTCCCCCTTTAAGGAAATGGATTATGTTCATACAGCCTCAATTCAAACATATTTCTAAAGTATATTAAGTGTTGAAACTCTTGAAATCTACATTATTACAGTGATTCTCAAATCAATGACTCTGCAGATGAAAATAAGCTGCACAGCATTACTAACATTTCCATTCATACCTCATCCCCTATACACTCATTTCCACTTCACAAAACCAAAAACCATTCCTTTGTGAGCTCATATAAAGTACCTTAATTTTTAAACAGTTACTTCTCAATATCTCTTCAAATCTTTACATTTCAACCATGTCATAAATACTGTACACATCCAACACTTGGTGATGTACTCCATTAAGGTATGTGTAGCAGGGTGTTACAGCCTTCAATCCAGTCACTTAACTTAAATTTGCAGTGTAAAATCAATTAGCTGACCAATGATGGCAGCCTAAATAGAGGAAGAATCACTGAAACAACTTGGAGAGCTCAGTAACCCTCTCTCTAGTAAGCACAGGGGACAGATAGTTACATGCTTTTTTTTTGTGGGGGAATCTCCTCATGAGGTGCATTTGCAATGCCTGAAACTTCCCGCTTGCCCCATCCACTCACCTCTCAAGATGTGCCATACCCCTGTTGCACATGTAAGCATTATTGCATCCATAAACATAAGGAGACTGGTGGATGAGTTCATCAGATAGGGAAGAAAATCTTTCATTCTAATTTATCTAGAAAGAAGAGCAAAGTAGAAATGCATAATGATGGCAGGCATGAGGGAGGACACACGTGAGAATGAGAGACGGGCCTCAAATAGGACCAGCGGGATAAAAGGTAAGTTCTTATGTGTATCCCAGCTATTTATCTTTGCATAATAATGGTTCCCTTTCTAAGGATTAATTTACCATGCATACATACAAACAATGTATTCTTATGCATTTTCAGACTTTATGTAATTTCACATCACTTATCCAAATTATCTCACTTGCTAAAATAAGAGTCTTCTTTTTACATTTTCATTCAATTACCTAAGGAAAGAACAAAAGGTAATATGGGAATAAGAGTAATAAACATACAAAACTTAGGAAAATTTTCCTTCTTTCATGTTCATCTTTTAAATCTAAATCTAACTTGTTTCTGGAAATGTTCTGCATGTATCACCTAAAATATTCATGCAAGGGATTATGTCCATGTAGCATGAAAGAAAACTCATCTAACTCTGAGGAGGCAGATTCTCCATATGGGTCACTCACCTGAAGATCTTGCTCAGATATAGATGCTAACTTTTCACATTTGTCTCGACTTAACCGATCCATAATTGCTCGCATGGCACCTGCTGCAGCTTCCAGAAGTCCATTATCTGTAAAAAGAACCCACAAAGATAAGCTTCACTACTGCTAATTTCACTGCAATGCATTCATAATGTATTGTGTACTACAAGCCAGTAAATTGAGATGGCTTTGATTAGGGTGCTCATTACTCGTGCCAGCTAAAATTAAAAATTGAGAGACGGAAAGAGTATCTCCTGGCAAAACATTAGAATCACATTCAAGTGCATGGATAACCAAAATCCCGCAAGCTGTTCATTTCACGTATTAGGCCAAAGGAAGAATGTGCTTCTCAGGTGTGGTTAATGCACTTGAAGAAGAGCTAAGACCTAATAATGAAGGTCCTGAAAAGACAACAAAGATGGTACCAGAATTAAGAAGCTGAATTTCAGTGTAAGGCTATAAAGAAGAGCAATGGGTGACTTGATTACAACCTTTAAGTCTTTAAACCAGCTTACTGTTGATGTCAACAATACCCAGTTCTTCAAAAGAAGCAAATACAGAAAAATCAGATGGTATAGCATGATAATAAGAAAGAAACTCGTTAAAGAGATGGAAAGAAGTATTTCATAATAGAATAGAATAAAATGAATGGAGTAAACTATGTGATAAAATAACAATAGTATACAAAAACTTTAAAAAGTTGTTTGATACCAAAAAATGTTGATGAGATGGGTTCCCATGAGTGCAGAGCTCCCACTCCTGTATTGTAAAAATGGGTAACTATAATGAAGAATGCATTATTGTATCAGTTTCACAGACTTGGACATACATCTGTTTACCTGTACAGGTATTCCGGAATATTGTGCTGCCAAGGTTTACCCATGTTGAGTACAGAAGTTCAGTCCCTCCAATATCATTTATGTCTAACACGCTGATCATATTTTGAATGCAGACTAAAGACCGTGTGCGTAAAGCAGAGAGCCTGAAAAAGAAATCAGAATCAAATTCTAAAAATTCAATATATGTATATGTATATTCAGATACATACAGCTGGTTGAAGTTAGTAAGATTTAACCAAACCCAGAAAATGCAAACGTATAACCATATTTTGCATAAAATGACTCTGTAGAGGGAAATCCAAGAATTCAAAAGGCAGTAGCTCTCTCACTTCAGTGCTGAACTTGAAATTTTTGTATCTTATTTATCTACAAGTCCATGACTCAACTGTTTTTCTTAGTAAAAACAATAAATTCAGTGAAACAAATGAAGGGGTAAATACTACTGATGTAATATCCTTTGTAAAGGGTATTGTGAATACCCATCTCTTTCGCAAGATTTGTGCCCCTAGTGCGAAGATATCGTCATCAACTCTTCTGCCTCTTCCTTTGTTATTTTGGGGCTCTCCCATCAAAAGGCCAGTTCCAAACCAACAGTACACACCCAAAACTTATGCAGACCGCTGTCATAAACAATGGGCTTGATGTTGTACAGCTTTTAAGGAAGTATAGTAAATGTCAGTGACAAGTTCTTAGGGCCCATTGTTTGATATGGAGATGCCAAGTTAATGCAATTTATGACTGTAAAGTTGTCAGTGGTGAAAATTTATTTAAAAAACTATAAACATTAACTTTATATCCAATCTAAAGGAGTGTATCAAGTACATGCAGCCTCTGAACATCACTCCCACATACACTCAACATCAGCCAACTGTGATGAAGTGATTTATGGACTTCAACACTTCTAAAAATAATATCCTATTTTTTCTATTTGCACACCAAATTAATTCACCGAGTGATATCAAAATCTCCATTTCATATCACAGATAAATTGAGTTTACATGTGTAGTCAGCTAATTAATTTCTAAAACAATACAGACATATTTCTATAATTTACTGAAAAGCTTTAAAAGCACAATGTGCAAATTTTGCAAACTAGCTGTCTTAAATCATCCTCAAAAGCAGTATCCTGATAAAGTACAGGAAGCACCCTTTCTAGAGCAACTATCTTTCCCTTTTAGTGAACTGGCAGACTTTCAAATTTCATTTTTGCCAAAATACACTTTATTTTCTTTTTCCTTATCTTTCATTTCCTCCCCATATTTTTACTTTTCTTTCTCTTCCTACTCGCCTAAATCACACTTCTACTTTGCCACCTATTTTCAATATTGCATGAACCTTTGCAGCGTTTAGCAGACACAGAGCACTTCTCTGGCAATTGTTTTGAGTGTTGTTACAGAGTCTTCTTCAACATTTGAAGGAGAGAGGGTTGAAAACAAAAAAACATTTACAAATGACCAGGCTTCTGTATGTAATATCAACTTATGAATATGCAAAACCCTGCACATAAACAGAACAAGAAAAATATATTTCATCTGGACAATACAAAATTCATGAATGCTAATCATTATCATATCTGACATTAATAAAGAATTAAGTGCATTACTAGTTATAAAGGTATGGTTTGCCTGCATATGTTTAGACCAGTAATTAAATCCAAAAATATAGATTCATAAATCACTGACTGAAATATAAAAAAAGGCAGAAGAGAAGCATAACAAATATCGACGTTAAATCTCATCACATTTCAAACCTAAAATTCAAAGTATCATGACTATGTATTGTGAAATATGCATTAAGTATTGGAAAGTCTACATAAACTATAAAAAAGTAAGACATAAGGCTTATAATTCAGTTTATATAAATATGAAGTACAGAACATGCACAAAAGTAAAGAATATTTATTTTATACTTATCATACTTTGTTACTGTCTCCCGCGTTAGCGAGGTAGTGCAAAGAAACAGGTGAAACAATGGCCCAACCCATCCAGATACACATGTATATACAGACACGTCCACACACGCACATATACATACCTATACATCTCAATGTATACATATATACACACACAAAGACATATACATATATACACATGCACATAATTCATACTGTCTGCCCTTATTCACTCCCGTAGCCACCCTGCCACACATGAAATGACAGCCCCCTCCCCCTGCCTGTGTGCGAGGTAGCGCTAGGAAAAGACAACAAAGGCCAAATTCGTTCACACACAGTCTAGCTGTCATGTATAATGCACCAAAACCACAGCTCCCTTTCCACATCCAGGCCCCACAAAACTTTCCATGGTTTACCCCAGATGCTTCACATGCCCTGGTTCAATCCATTGACAGCACGTCGACCCCGATATACCACATCGTTCCAATTCACTCTATTCCTTGCACGCCTTTCACCCTCCTGCATGTTCAGGCCCCGACCACTAAGAATCTTTTTCACCCCATCTTTCCACCTCCAATTTGGTCTCCCACTTCTCCCTGTTCCCTTCACCTCTGACACAAATATCCTCTTCGTCAATCTTTCCTCACTCATTCTCTCCATGTGACCAAACCATTTCAAAACACCCTCTTCTGCTCTCTTAACCACACTCTTTTTATTACCACACATCTCTCTTACTCTTTCATTACTTACTCAATCAAACCACCTCACACCACATATTTTCCTCAAACATCTCATTTCCAGTACATCCACCCTCCCTCGCACAACTCTATCTATAGCTCATGCCTCGCAACCATATAACATTGTTGGAACCACTATTCCTTCAAACATACCCATTTTTGCTTTCTAAGATAACATTCTCGACTTCCACACATTTTTCAACACTCCTAGAACTTTCGCCCCCTCCCCCACCCTATGATTCACTTCTGCTTCCATGGTTCCATCCGCTGCCAAATCCACTCCCAGATATCTAAAACACTTCACTCCCTCCAGTTTTTCTCCATTCAAACTTACCTCCCAAGTGACTTGTCACTCAACTCTACTGTACCTAATAACCTTGCTCTTATTCACATTTACTCTCAGCTTTCTTCTTTAACACACTTTACCAAACTCAGTCACCAGCTTCAGCAGTTTCTCACTCGAATCAGCCACCAGCACTGTATCATCAGCGAACAACAACTGACTCACTTCCCAAGCTCTCTCATTCACAACAGACTGCATACTTGCCCCTCTTTCCAAAACTCTTGCATTCACCTCCCTAACAACCCCATCCATAAACAAATTAAACAACCATGGGGACATCATGCACCCCTTCCGCAAACGAACATTCACTGAGAACCAGTCACTTTCCTCTCTTCCTACTCGTACACATGCCTTACATCCTCGATAAAGAAAGCCACGATAATTACAAAAATGTTGCTCGGTACTTCAACTGCTTTCATGACAAAGTAAACTTGGAGTATGACTTACTTGCTCAGCAAAGATGGTCCATATTTCATGGTTTGAAGAGACTGTACAATATTTTCATCAGGGTACTGGACCTTGTTAAGAACTTTTTCAAACAGTTTGAAGTGAATGATGCCTTCATGAACCTTTAATGAAAAGAAACATAACAAATTTACTCATGGTTATTACCTCAATGCAACATGGTGCTAAATATGAACAAACACCTGACATATGTAAAACAGAGTCGAAGAGAGTACTGGAAGTAGATAACTGGTGGAAGAATGCAGGGAGAGGTATAAGCAAGAGAGGCATGTATGGACAGGGATGCAAGTTCCTGGAGGGAACAGACATCATATATGTAGATAGATGGATACATGAATATACAAAATCTGCATTCATATCACTCCTCTCACCAACATACTCTTCCACTCATCTAGGGATGCTCTTTCTCCATCTTCCTCAAAATAGTTCAAACAAGAGCAGTTCACCTCATAAATTTCCCATCCCTCACTTTTCGATCTGAACTCCTTTCTTTCTGTCACAATGATACCACACTCTCTCTTCTATAGATTTTACTTTATCCTCTATTTGACAACTGACTGACAGTGTACCTCTTCCTCTGGCTAGGTTGTGAAGCACAAGGCAGGCCACTACATCCTGCAGATGCTATGCAAATGGTGGCAACTTCAGGACTGACAACTTTCATGTCTACCTCTTGCCATCTACACCCAGACAGTGAAACTCTTTAACTTTTGTTTTCACAACTCTTACAATCTGTCTCCTTCCAGGAGGCAGACCTATTGTGACTTAAGAAAACAATTATCAATTTTTTCCTTCCAAGCAGGTATGAACTTGATGTGGGCACCAGTGCCAAGGATCAGTGCTTTTATCATAAATAAAAATAAAACAAACATGTAAATACATTATCCCTGGGGATAGGGGATTAAGAATACTTCCCACGTATTCCCTGCGTGTCGTAGAAGGTGACTAAAAGGGGAGGGAGCGGGGGCTGGAAATCCTCCCCTCTCGTTTTTTTTTTTTAATTTTCCAAAAGAAGGAACAGAGGGGGCCAGGTGAGGATATTCCAAAAAAGGCCCAGTCCTCTGTTCTTAACGCTACCTCGCTAACACAGGAAAAGGCGAATAGTTTAAAAGAAAAAAAAAAAGATGTAAATACATAATGAAGTGATATAGAAAACATCTGGGTACTTTTTTAAAGCTAGTCTGATGCACTGATGATATGTTACCTAAAAACTATGAAACCTTTCAGCCCCATAAATGTTAAAACTGAAAATTAATAACTAACAAACATCTTATAATTTTCAACATATATACCTTACCTTACCTTCCAGACACAAAGGTCCTTTCTAGGGTAGTCATGCAGCTATGAGGAAGCCAGTTAAGACCAACGGATGGGACTATAGGACACGAAGTGTAGTGTTGTTATGTGTGAGTGTCTATGTGGGAAGAGTGCAGGGCAAATTACAAGCAAAAGTTCAGTGTCTTCACTATGGTAGTTGCACTGTGAACGTAAGGGTCTTGTGATGTGTTGAAATGGTGTTTGTATATTGGAGTGACTGATGGTATGTCCCCAGTACTGACAAGAAAAGATAAGTTACAAGAGTCTGGGGAGTGTACCTGTTTAGTAATATAATGTTGCTTTTATGTCCATGTGTTTTATCATTTTTGTGTTCATTTGGGTAGAATGGGGATCTGTGACTATAGGTTACTGAAACATTATGCAGAGGTCAGTTTTTCTATCAGGGGATTGTCAGATGGTCGTGGAGATGTTTGAATACAAGGGGTCCAGTGCCACAGCAAAGAAATGTGTGTTGTGCATACTGAGGTGGGACTGAATTGGGAGAATCTTTGTTTCACTGTGTATGTGCTGAGGGTTAAATCTTGTAAAACAGCCAACAATTATTCCGAGTGCACTGTTTTGTGTGGGTTGAGTCTTTGTTATATTTAGTTTTGACATATATATATGCACATACATATATCTAACTTATAAAATAAATCCATTAATATTCTATCTTCAGGTATATTTAGTCATCTACAGTATAGTACAGCATAACATAAAAAGTGAAGACACCAAAATTATTACCTTTGCAAGACTTTCAATTGATAACAGAGATCAAATCATGAAAGGAATCTTAGACTGCACTGCTGCAGTATCCATGATTATTTGTCAGCATCATCATCATCATCATCATGAGGCTAAGAAATTAGTAGGTTTAAAATCCTAATAATCGCAAGCTAAAGATATAAGACACCTATTTTATCAATGAAAATGAAGAACACATAAGTTAAGAAGGCCTGAAGAACAGATTAGTTAAGAAGACTGAATGAAAAAAAATTGTATATTCAAGTGATTCCAAGTGGAACACAGCTCTCATAATTTTTCAACCTGGTGTTCTTAAAAGTATACACATAAGGTTGCTATGGTAACCAAAAGTTGCTATGGGCCACGATACAAAAGAAAATGATCTCAGGCATAGTATGTCAGCTACAGTCCCCAAATGTCATGCTGCAATACTCAAGTTTAACATTTACTCACACCATGTGATGCAAAAAATGGCACTGTACATGTGCAGTCTGTAAAAAATAATATTTTCTGTCTCCCACATACTCTCAAAGGTGTTAATTGGCTATGGTTTATTGTAGGTACAAGCATATGATGCTCTCTGGGTGAAATCATTGTACATCTGGTTGTTGAGTCTAGTGCTTCTAACAGTGTGAGCACCAGCAACCCGCCTCAAGTGTGCTTCAAATTGTCTTGAGGGAAGGATGTTCTTTCTATACTCTTCCTGGTTGCCACTTCATTCAGGGAATTTTGCTTCTGGATGCTATCATTCTTCTACCTGTGCTGCAAATTGATTAGGTTTTGCTTTTCTAAGGAGGAGAAAGTGTAAACTGTACAATACTGCCCCCTATAGTCACTGAGGGAGAGTTTGTGATTAATTTCCACAATAGAAGGCATTATTTCATATTTTCTCCCTTCTTTATTTCCAGTTTCACATTCAAGGTGTATTTCATATCTATTTAAGATAATTTCACAAATTTTGGATTTTCCCTCTTTTTTAGTTCCTCCAGCCACACAGGAAGAGGATAATGGAGTTCCTAATGCTTTACAGAAATTATCAAAAATAAATGATAAGTATGCAGTCATTAACTAAGGCAACACCAGAAAAAGGAGAATACAGGTAGAAGCATTATGTAGAAGTAGTCAGTAGGAATATTATGTGGGAGCCTTTGCAAACACTGCGATAGAGTTGCCTCCTGCCAGTGGCCTATTAAGAGTGAGGCACTAAAGGCTAAGAAGTGGCACTAGAAGTTACTAGTTATAAAGACTCTATTGCCGTGGCCAGCCCCTGAGATAGTTCCAATTGGAACAGGCATCAGAGACATAGAGATATACTAACAAAAGCAGATCTCTTTAAAGCAATACCTCGAATCAGAGACACAGAGATATACTAACAAAAGCAGATCTCTTTAAAGCAATACCTCATATCACATACAAAACACAATAAAGGTTTCCATAGCAAGCTTATACTAAACAAATGATTGATGATACAATGATTAACAATGGGAGATCAAAAAAGGACATGCTGGTTATTCACAACAGTAATGATATACAGGATCCCAGGTATAAAAACACAGTACCATACTTCCTTTGGATATAAAAAGGGATGTTGTACTTAAATGCTCTTAACATTAAAACATATAGTTTACATATACTTGAACCAAACACTTGGAAAACAAACAAACATTTACCTCAAATGTTATGACCTGGTACTACTGTCAACATGCACAAATCTGCTGTACATATTGCTGGTTTTGTGCAACAATGATGAACCTAATAAAGCCATTTATTTACTAAAACAACGTCTAAGCAACAGCAAAGGTATGCAATATCCAAGATGTACATGGAAAATAAGTTGTAAGTTAAGAAGACAGTGACTTGGCTTGCCATGGAAGGATAAAGATCATGACATCAACAACTAATGCAAATCTATTTAACCATAAACCTTTCATATTACAGTACTATAATATTCTGACAGCTTCACTGAAATCAAATGCAAGCACCTGATTATAAATGAGAATTGAAGTGGATCACTGCAACAAGCCTAGCTGTCTGCAGCTCACTCGTCAATCATTGGAGTCTTCCTAACCACACCATTAAAACCTTACCTTATGATCACCACTCATCACAACGTGGCATAGAGATCCATGTCCATAATGATACTTTCATCTGTAACACATATTCACGAAAAAATTCTCACCTCAGGAGAAAGAATATCTTTTGCCCCTTCTAGATCCATGGACTCATCTGCCTCACCATTTTCAGGTTCTTCATCAGAAGGGATATTCTCACATTCATCCCAATCATCATCATCTGAAGAGATTATATAATTTGTTTTAGCCACTTCGAAGGAAAATATTGGTTGGAAGGCAGAATAAGAGAAACATCTTATTTCACTAAGCATGTGTTAAAAGTCTGCAGTTATTACTAAGCAATTACTGAGTGCGCGAAGTTCTTTGTTTTGTGTAATTTCTGGTTTGGTTATGTTTGCTACTGAAAGGGTGGGTGACCATGCAAGTAAGGCACAGTTTAGGATAGAGCTGATAGAGCTGATAATGTGTTTGTAGAGAGTACAATGAAGGATTCTTTTTCGTATCCAAAACGGATGCCAGTAAGTCTTCTGAGAGTATGTTTATAGCCTCTATGTTGCAAAACAAAAGTGATGACAGCAATAAGTTAAAACTTTGAAAACATGGAATGCAAGCATTACCTTCTGAACAGCAAATATTAGACAAAATTTCTAATGCAAGCTGCTGAGCTAAGATGAAGTGCTCCAGATCTTCTGGAGACATGGAGGGCTTAGTGCCATTTGTAGCAGATGGGCCATTTGCATAATGAATGACCAAAGGCAGAGTATGTTTCTCTAGAACTGTAGATAATACTCTCAGAACTAGTTGGAAGTTGTTGCCACTAGCTGTACAATAGTTGATGTTTAAAAGCAGACCTGAAAACAGTAAAAAAAAATGAGTCTAAAACATGTTTCTGAGTTTACAGTAGGGTGTATTAGGGACTCTGGGCTATCAGCATTTGTCCTAGGCATGTTGACTCAGATTGAAAATATGAAAAATGTTAATTTTGACATTTTTTCATATATGTTTGTCATTTTCTGCATTAGCACCACAAACAAATTAAGAAATGACCTCATTCACCCAAATTCACTCTCTAGCTGTCATGCATAATGCACCAAAACCATAGTCCCCCTACCCATTGCCAAGCCCCATGAACCTTTCTGTGGTTTTACCTGTCCACTTCCCGTGCTCTGGTTCATGTCATTGCCTGTATACCATATCAGTCAAAATCCGTCTATCCTACACATATTTCACACCGTACTGCATTTTCAGGCCCCAATGATTCAAAGATTTTTCACTTCGTCCTTCCACTTCCTCCTTGGTTTACCCCTTCTCCTTGTTCCCTTCACTTCAACATGTATACCCTCAAGTCAGCCTCTCCATATATCCAAACAATTTTAGTACAATCTCTACAGTTCTCTCATACATGCTCATTTTACTACCACATCTCTCTTGTACCCTATCAATTCTTATTCAATTGAGCCCCCTCACACTAACACTGTTCTTAAACTTTTCATTTCCAAAACATTCAGCCTCTTCCATACTTTTTCATCTTGGGGCCATGCCTCACACCCATACAACAATGCTGGTTCTATTACACAATCAAATCAAATATATCCATTTTAGCCCCCACTGACAATGACATCTCTTCCACACACTTCTCAATGGGTTCAGGACCAAGCCCGGACCTCTCTCACTCATCCTGTGGCTCACTTCAGTTCCCTTTGTTCTATCTGCTGCCATATTCACTCACAGGTATCTAAAGCATAACCTCCTCCACCATTCCCCTTGGGGATGTACCTACTGACTTCAGCATCATACCACAGCCACATAAAATATGAAGCAAGTGAGAAGCTGGGCATCCTCACAATAAGAAAACTGCCTTTTGCTGATAGTTACTACAATTCTAACCTCTCATCTGACATGCCATTATATCTTTCTCCTTTGAATATCCAGTCAACCATCTGAGCCTTAATGGTTGCCTCAAAGCATCAATCAAAGCAATGATATGAAAGGTTTTCAAATAAGGAGAGAAATACAACTGATGATATCTTAAGAATTTCATGTGTCCATCAGGATTTTTTAAGCTTCTCACTAAGCTGCCAGGTACAACATCACAATATAAAAGTATATCTAATTAAGAAGTGTGAATATAGTTTACTGTGTAATTCTAGGTTGTCATCAAGTTGTCTGAAATATCAACTTACAGAATACATTACCAGAAAGATAGCATTAAATGTATGCCTAATAACCAAAATTTGAAAATACCTAAAAATCACTACATACATAACATACTAAAATCACTAAATATATAACATCAGTCCACAGGTCTATTCAAGCAACCCTATGACAAAATAGGCAGCATTCCTTGACATTAGCCAGCAAAGACAAAAATAACATGTACCTGCAATTGTGGTGGCAAAGCGGAGATCAGCTGCAGAGTCTGCAGGACGAGATACAAAAGATACCAAGGAGTCTGCTAATGGAAGGAGTACAGAAGCTGCATTAGGATTGTTTTCAGATACACACAGAAGGCATTCTGCTACTGCTAAAGCCAGGGTATGACCCCAGACAGAAGGCTCTAAATGACGAAGCAGAATATGAACCAATCCTTCACGATTAAATACACTTAAGGCCTCTTCACTGCATTCACTGGAAATGAGAGCTTTTTTAGTGTGATAGCATATAAATAAATATAAGAATACTTAAAACAAATACATGTTTACTTACACAGCTACATGCCAGTGCTGCTTCAGGCAATGTCTTGTCTTAACTACTCATAGATAAGAATAACCTATTGCTCTCTCTAGACTGATAAAATGTACATCATAAAATCTTTCGGGCACAAAATAAAGTGAAAACAGTTCAGATTGGTGGGCATGACTTTTTTGATTGCTTAACTGTGTAAGGTGTGGTAAAATGGCAATGGATGATGGTTCTAGGAGCAAGAACAGGGCTTAGTTTAGGGTTATCAATTAATCCTAAAAGCACAAGAAATAGCACTTGCCTCCTTACTGGTGTAGGGGAAATGATGAATAGGCTATTCATAACAATGCTATCGAAATCATTATGTTAAGAAGCACTGATTTCTCAAATATGGGATACACTGTATACATAATTCTAGACGATTCTTTCCAAAGCCATTTCTCCCCTTTACAGTTCATCTGCCTCTAGAGCTGCCCTCACTTTTATCCTTTTCAGCTTCCATAATCATGTCATCCATCATTAAAGTCATTTCATCCTTCTTGAGTGAGTCATACACTTCAGTCTCACATACATACATGATTCTCTTTACGTTGTTTCATTTGCCTACATGTTTGAATCCCACTATCATTCTAACCATTATCACATCCTTTTAACTCTTATAACATCCTTTTTAGTCTCATTTCTGATAATCATGAACTCATTCATCAATCAATTCCAAACACTGCTTCTATCTACCCTTAAAATCCTGCCACACCTTTTTCTCATATCTCTAATCATGCTAGCCAAATCATGTCTTGTTCATGCTCTTACCCTTTTATCAATCTTACACCTACATCACTCTAATTGGAAACTTTCCTAATCCAATTCCTGTCATAGTTAAATATTGTACTACACACTCAAAACAAAACTTTCCTTCACACATTTCTATATTTTATTTGAGTGAGGCAGCATCAAGAATAGATTCCTAAGCATTCTGTGAAGAACCTTACTGTTGCTCCTTCATTTCTTTTCATGGAATGTAACAATACAGGAGTGGTGGATTTCCAGCACCTTGCTCTAATCCCTCTTAGTCCCTTTCTATCAGATGCAGGAGACATGTGGGGAGTATTCTTTCTCCCCTATCCCCACACAATAGCAATAATAAAAAAATACTGCTGCTAGAGGTAACACCTGAATTTCTCTTAATATACAAAAAAGTAAAGCTGCAGAGGTCATCATCTGAATTCTGACATTCATCATTTTTACTTCACAAAATACTAGAATCCTTTCATCGAACGTCTTTATTAGTTACTTTATTCCTTTTTTCATACAACTTACCAAAGATTCCAAAGAAGATGTGTAGCATGCACAAGAGTGTTAGTCATAGGATCAACATCTCTGGCAGCAGGTTCCCCAAGGTCTGTAGTTGAAGGGGACCAAGTTTCCCGGTATTCCTGAAACAATTCAGCCAAGGGAGCCAAGACATCTTGTTGCACCATTGCTTCAACAACTTCATCTGACCCGCCAGCACTTATGTTTCTGAAGTAAAACAAAAATCATCAAGAGCACGTATATCTCGTATCACATTTCAAGCAAAGAAGCTTTCATTCAAAGTTAAAATAAGCACAGATTATCATATGATGGTTTATGAATATTTCATAGCTGCATCCAATAATCAGGAGAAAATTCTTGTGGATACAACAAAATCTATTTAGTTCTAAAATCAGACTTACCTGAGGGCTCCTGCTGCTACTAATCTGACTTCTGTACTAGGGTCTTTTAAGAGTGTTGCCACTTTTCCCACCAACATATTGCTTACGATTACAGATGGAGTTTGTTCATCTAAAGCAAGCGCAGCAAGGGTATTGAGACCACTGATACGTTCTTCCACCACTGCACTAGAGAGCTAGAATACATTTCTCACTGTCAATATCAAGAAGATGAAAGAGAAATACTGAACTTCTCTAAGGGCTTTGAATCTCTTGTTACCTAACTTTCCCAAAACATATTTCAAGCACATACAAAGTACACAGCACATTAGAAAAAACTCATAAAAGAACCTAATACCATAGTTAATCACATTAACTATAAAAAAATATTTCATAAAGGAACTTAATACCATAGTTAATCCCACTAACTAAATATCTTTCACTGTTAGAAAAATAAGAAATGAGATAAAGGCACAAACACCCATTGAAGGTGGGGCTTAACTTACTTAACCCATATGGCGGACTGGCAGTTAATATAATCTAATGCTCCAATCTATTCTCCATCTCTATTCTCTAAACCCTACACTACCAATGCAACTCAAAATCACCCAATATCTAGGGATAACCAGTAATTCTACCATTTTCTTTTCATACATCCTACCCTACACTTCCCCATCTCCCTCAATGCTGTCCATTTTGGGGGGTCTTAGTCAGTTAATGACTGATGTTTTGAATTATCTCCTCCCTAGTTTGAATGTATACAGGATGGCTATGACATTTATAATATCATTTCAAGATCTTCTTGAACACAAACTCCACTAAAAACTACACATTAGATATCATATAAAAGTTATATACAAATTTCCAGAAATAATGGAGGCATGTGGAATAAAGTCAATCATATATATGGCAACTAGAGCAAGGGCTGAAAGATATTTCAGCCCCTATCGACAGTTTGCCCCCTAGTATTTCCCAACACCTCAACCTCTACTGACAGTTTTTCCCCATTTCTAGACACCACCAACCCTGAAACAAACATAACCCAACACAGGTAATTCTAAACTAACCTTATCAAACCTTACTTAGGGGATGAACTATCAGTAGAGGGAGAAGTGTCAGCCAACCATAGGAGGTGGGGTCTGTTATCAAGAGGAAAAAGAAGTGCAGCCAGGCAAAGCTTGCCATTAACAGTCTGTGTTTCACTTACTATCATCTTAATAATATGCTCTCACAGAAGGCTTGTTATTTCTACCTGAGTATAATGAGGCCATTTTCACTTGTTTCTTGGTTATTTTCTTATATATGTCAATATCATTCTATGCCTAAAACAAAAGCCTTAAATATGTTTCATAAGGCATTTACATAAAGTAAGAAACATATGGGGAAACGTGGAATCCAGGGAAAATGGTACAGTGTATGGAACTTATTGAATATCAACAAAGCACGTCTTTTCGTCAATAAATCCCAATAACAACTTGATTTCACTACAAATCATTCACAGACATAAGCAGACTTAATCAACACGCTTTTACTATCACTATTATTACAGACATAATAAGATAAACTAATATAATGATGCTAATTTTTTTGAAATCTATATTTAACCTAAATAAACTTTCACTTCAAGTGTGTCAGCATACCTTTTCCTGTATTAACCTGATTCCAGCGGCTGGACTGCTGGCACGGATTGGCTCCTCTCCCTCTTCTCTTGCAAGAACGCCATTATCTGATAATCCTGTTGGGTCATAGCGAGCACCACGCTGTCGACGCTGCCTGATCTTGCCCATCTTATGCCTCGTACATCTACTGGGGAAGCACAGAAAGATAAACTATTGTTTTTTAGCCAAAATCATTCCCACTAAAACCTTCCAAGAATGTCAACCAAGGGGGCCGCCATTACTATACACTACGCAACTAAATTTTGTTATGTATAATCAAAAAATATCATGATTTTGATATTGGAACTCTTCAGAAATTATAATCATATAAAAGATCAAACTGTGGTTATTTCTAAAGTCATAATATTATAAACAAAATTTTAGAAAGTGATAGGTCGTAGTCCTTTCTGTTAAAATCCATAGCCATTGAAGCTTTCTATTCATGATTAAATCGATCTGTCATCTTTAGATCATCTCTCAGTTCCACTGAGTGAATCAAATACATACTGTCTTTAAAATCAATTGTCCTCAATGCATACGCAAGGTGTTCAAAAATAACACGGAGTGTACTTCCATAATTACATAAGCACACAACGTTGCTTTCCAGAGGCCAACGTGTCCATTCCAACCACCTCAGAAAAACCCCTTGCTTTAATCGATTCTCTCTACATGTATCCATTTCTTCTACAGCTTTCAACTGTACTGCTGTAAAGATTCATCATAACTAGCATATTATCTAACATAACGCTCTACATGAGGTTACAGCTCAAGAGAAAAGACACCTCTGAGGCTGTATCATTACTGATAGACATAAAGAAGTTTAGTCTCGTCGAGGACCTTCCCATCCTAAGCGATTCCTTAATTTCCCTGCTCCTGCATGGAAATCTGCCTCCGAACTGCAGGAGCCCTATATATGAGGTCCTGGAGTTGCATACTAATAATTTCTTATTTCCTCCCACTACATAGTCTTCTCATATATTCATCAGGAACATGGTTACTTGTTCATGCTTCCATGAGTACCTTCTAAACAGCAGCTTCGTTTCCATTCCTCAGTATCTCATTAACTACTTCATCATTGTTTTTCTACTATTTTGCTTTCCTTCCTCCTTTGTAATAAAGTCCTCCTCTGTCTAATGCTCTCAATTTTTACGTATTTATCGCATTTTGTATATCCCTCTTCCATCTATCTATCTACCTATTTATCTATCTATCTATCTATCTATCTATCTATCTATCTATCTATCTATATATATATATATATATATATATATATATATATATATATATATATATACACATATATATATATATATATATATATATATATATATATATATATATATATATTTTTTTTTTTTCAACTATTCGCCATTTCCCGCATTAGCGAGGTAGCGTTAAGAACAGAGGACTGGGCCGTTTTTGGAATATCCTCACCTGGCCCCCTCTGTTCCTTCTTTTGGAAAATTAAAAAAAAAAGAGAGAGGGAAGGATTTCCAGCCCCCGCTCCCTCCCCTTTTAGTCGCCTTCTACGACACGCAGGAATACGTGGGAAGTATTCTTAATCCCCTATCCCAGGGACAAGAGAAAAGGACTGGTGGCACTTATGAGTAGGAATGAGCTGTGAGACTTTGTTGAAGTGAGCAAGGAAGCAAGTTCAAGTTTAAAGCATGCTTCTATGAAAATAAACTGACTGAGGTGGGTAATTGTTGGTGATCATGCAAAAGAAGGTGAAAAGAGTGTACAAGACATGAATGAATTTTGAGAGGAGTTGAGTGAGTGCTTTAGCAGTTTTTAAGCAAAGGGTCAAATCACAGCACTTGGCTGTAGTGGGTGATGTGATGACAATAGAGGTTATATTTAGAGGGCATGCAGTCCCTTGAGTAAAAGGGAACAGAAAAACAATTTGTGTTGATAAAAGAATGGTGATTTGGAATATGAGTTTTAAGAATAGTACATAGATAGTGTAAATGAGCAAATAAGGTTACAAATGTGGCCACTGTTTATTAGTTTCCACTGCTACCCCACTAAGGCAGGTGATGTAATTACAGAAAAAATAGAGTGCTTTTTATAAAGCTCCTGCAGCTTTGAGGTCATGCTCCATATGGGAACAGGGTGAGGCAAGGACCTTTGAGACATGAAGGTCCTCAATGATGCTGTATCCTTTTCCATCTGCTGAGGATGATGCCTCATTGAAGCTGATTTCTTATTTGCAGGTAGAGTTTGGTAACACTTGATGGAGTTTATAAGTATTAATGGAAATTGATCCTAGGGTAATTACAAATAAATCAAAATATATATACCCTATATATCAATGAAATTTATAATTCATGTACATTCAGAAACTATGGTACACTGGATCAAGTCTACCTCCTACAGAATCAGTTTCTTAAAATATCAACTATGCTAAAATGAAACTATGATGTACAGGAATATTTCATTTATTACTGAAATGTAACAGGATGCCACCTCATTCAATTGTTGCTGGACCAGCTAACTTGAGATGTATTTGGAAGTAAATTTTTGGTCTGTTTCATTCGAGGATCCAGATAAACAGGGACTGGATAACTAGGACTACACTCTATAAGTAAAAAAAAGCTTAAACTAGTAATTCCTTTAGAAATTCTGTGAAAAAAAAATGTCTTAGCTATATGGTTCCCTGTCATTATGGCTACAATACAACTAGGGAAAATGTGTGAAAAATTAACACATTACTACATTCTGGGATTTACCAATAGACCACTCCTCCAGTGTTAGATTTGTTTCATCTTTCAGAATAATCTTCTTTGCTTCTTTTCCAAATGGGAGAGGACTGCTAGACTCAGTAATATGGAAAAGTTTCCTCAAACAATCATGAGCTGCTTCTTCCATAGCAATTTCTATTGACTCACCAAAACCTGTATAAAAAGACAGAAGGGTAAGACATGTATCCATATCATATGAAAAGCAGCAAAGCAGCCAGAGTATATGGAATTGCAGTTGACTTTCTGAAGAAAAGGCGTATTGTGCTGTAGAGTGGTTAGTCAGGATTTTCAATTTATGTATGGCTAATGGTAAGGTGCCTGAGGTTTAGCAGAATGCCTGTATAGCACCAACGTATAAAGGCAAGGGATAAAAAAGTGAATGCTCAAATCATGGAGGTATATGTTTCACGAGTGTAAGTTGCGTCGGAAAGTGATGACTGAGAGGGTGGTGGCCTCTGCTGAGCATTAGACTGGGGAGGAGTAATGTGGCATCAAGAGAGGCACATGTATAGATAAGGGATTTACTTTGAAGAGCCAGCACCAGACTGCATCTTGCTTATCTAAGATAGGTGGTGGTGTGGAAATTTAGGTAGGATTCAGAATTGCAAACATAGCACTAAAATACAAGTACTACATGTAAGAAGCATGGTGTTGAGCTTGTAGGACTGATAACAATGTTTAAGTGTTCTGAACATGTCTGAACTCATATGGCATCTGTTTACATCTCACCCATTACAGATGTCATAGACAAAAAACTGGTTATAGTTAATGAACCAACAAAATAAATTTAGGTTAATTCAGCTTGGTTGTGGATAAGGGTACCTGGTTTTGATGCATTATATGTAACAACTAAAGACTGGATGTAAACATATGATGTCATTCATTGTTTGTTCCTGGCAGTACCTTGATATCCAGGAAACAATGAACTATTACAGAAAAAAATATATCAAACATACCTTGACCCAGTGGAAGTCTTTCATTTTCTTCTGATTTACAATGACAATATAATGTAGAACTTATAAAGATGAAATCACTAAACAGGACAATAGAATAAAGTGACAATCCTTGCAGTTGTTGACACATAAAATAAGTGAAATATAATTTCATATTCTAAAGTGAAATAATTCAACCTAGATTCCTAACCTGTGCCCAAAAATTTCTTATCAGAGTAAACTCCAACTTGATACACTGCCTGAAGAGTATTCTTGCCAGATTGGAATATTAATCTTGGTTCAGGATGGCCACAACCACTACGAGTCAGTATATCAGTAAGCAGATCCATGGGTTGTTCTATCTGTAAATCAAAATAATTTTCAGAACTCTAAAGTAGAAAAATTCATATCACTGACATGAAAGGCTGATATTGATAACAAAAGCAGAATGGGAAGTGATTCAAAAAATTTTCCAGAAATAGCAGAATATTAGCAAATTCATGGAAGCAATGCTTTGAGAAAATACAAGCCTATTAACAAGATAGTATTTCCTTCACCTGATCCTCTTACTGGCACATTTTCCTTCAGGTGCATAAAAACAGTAGCTGTGCTCATCTTTCCATCACAAACTGCCCTTAAAATACCCAGCGATCTGATGCTGTTTGAATTCCTGTGTATAACTTACTAACTAGATATGGCTCTTGTGAGCTGTCTGCATGTGTTCACTCTACAAAGACTTGGACCCAAGGCAGGTGTCTGGCTGGTGCATCCCACAATTTTTGTGTGAAAACTGCCAACTCAAGGACTGACTGTCATGATACCTTCTTCCTTTGAATTATCTTCCTTCTTTTGTGTTTACCTATTTCTATAACCTTTCTATTGTACCTTTAAGTCAAGTCTACAAACACCTGCAGATCCCTTATTGATTCCTATGTTCTTTGAATCTTAATTTTTTCTTTCACATAAGATGGCAATTGCCTTGGGCATGTTTTTGCTGTTATGTCAAAAAAATATACCACCACTACTCTGTCCCATGTCTCATTTTTTTTCTCATTCCTCCTCTTCCTCTTCTTTCTGTCTCTATCAAATGCTTAATTTCAGAGAGAGGGGGAATATTTTTTTGTGGCTCCCTTACAACAAATATCCATTTTCTAGTTTCCATTTTGAACACGAGTTTAAGGATAAAGCCCTCTTCAAAGCTGTGTAGTCTCTGCTTAAACTTTCATGTGGAAGAAACAGATGAATGAAATAATATGGCGACCACGAATGATTAAGCCAGTCTTTCATTTATGTGTTAATCTACCTTCTTGATAATCACGTGAAAATACCAACCTTCCAAATTTCACTGAGATCCTTTCCCACCAGCTGAGATACAACAAAGTCTCTGACAAAGGACTGGCACTGAATGAGACCTGATGAAGTATTTAGTGCTGCAACCACTGCCTTAAAGCTCTTTGCAGCTGTAGTGGGAGAAGGAGGGTATTCCTGTAACCAAAAATATTTCATAAATAAAAATATACAACTGGATAAATCTGATTTCTAATATTTTTTTCACTATCATATTGCAGAGAAAAAAGTAAATCTTCTCAGCAAATATCAAATGCAAAATAAGTTTTTCATGCATATTCAATTAGCAGTTCAGCTTTTGAAACAGTAGAAACAAACCTATACTGATTGTCTGTTGGCACCTGATCCAAACACTGTTGATGGGTATGAAGATAATAATCACAGACAATGAGTTTTTTACTTAAACATCTTCAGGAAATACGTATCAGGAACTATAAACTGGCAGATTAGTAGAAAACGGTCAACATATACACTAACATGAAAAAAAGTTCCATATGTAGGGATATCAACTGTATGTGGGAGAGAAGAAAAAGAATACTATCCACAAGTTTCCTGTGCATTGTAGAATGTGACCAAAAAGGGTGATAGTAGGAAGTTGGATATCCTACCCTTCTGTACAGTTTTTTTACAAAAAAGAGGAGTAATGTTCCAGTTTGACAAAGTCATAGAAACAACTTATGTATTGGGAAAAATTACATATCAATAAACTTCTCACAAGTTTCCCGTGCATTGTAGAATGTGACCAAAATGGGTGATAGTAGGAAGATGGATATCCTACCCTTCTGTACAATTACTTTACAAAAAGATGGGAAATGTTCCAGCTTGACAAAGTCATAGAAATAACTTATGTATTTGGAAAAATTACATATCAATGAACTCAAGATTAACAGAATATTGTGACAGGGCACATGGCATATCACTTTTTCCTCCTGTAATAACGATAGTGAGGAGACTATGATGATCTGAGAAAGTGTTAATTAAAAGTAAGGGAAACACTTCTAGAAATGAACAAAACCTAAGGAAACCTCACATAAGTTCCACTAGCAACCTAAATCTATCATATTTTCAATGTTGATAAGAATGTGAATGTTATGGTGGTATTTTTTTCATTCATGCTCGCCATTCCCCGCGTGAGTGAGGTAGGGTTAAGAAAGGATGATTTAAATCCAGCAGCCCTGAGGCTAAGCACTTCTCAAAATCTGCATTTTGCCAATTAAGGGTACTGATATCACCAAGGTGTTAGACATTGAATCAAATAAGTTGTAATGCTGACTGAGATATGGAATTTCAACATAAACAACATTGCAAATGTAGTTATCTACTGTATGACCAAAACTCTTTCTTGTTTCCTACCCTAAAAATATACAATGTACACAAAGGTACCGGTAGGTGCTTACAAAAATGCTTCCATGCTGAAAACACTCATAAGCAAACTTATCATGGATGGCTGATCCACAAACATAAACAACATATCACTGAGCACCTGTACTTATGTAAATACCAGAGAATGGAATTTGCTGAAGTATAATACAATAGGACTGGAGATATTTGAGTACATTCATTCTTGTAGGGATGCTCCTGTTTCAATATGTTTATCCCAGATTAATGAAAACTGTCATACCCATTCATGCTGAACACATCAATATAGAATTACCCACCTGACATAAAATAAGGTCCTTAAGTCCTATACCATATCCAACTTCACACATAATTTCTTCTGATGTTAAAAATTCCACTAAAGATCTGAAAGATAGCAAAGTTTTGCATGTATAAACAAAGCTTAGGTAATAAGATATGGACAAGGCACTCTATTTAGCTTTCTTAGAAACAAACAGCCTGGACTAAGTGGTTATACTATTCCCACGTTACTAATTTCCTTAAACAGGCAATAACCATCACATAAACTAAGACTAAGCACAGCTAATGAAACTATTGTAAAAATAATGAGCCAGATAAACCATCTATGCAAATAAGTATTCATTACCAAGAAGTATATAGAGTTCTAAAGATGCATCACTCTAAAAACTTTTCAAGACGGATAAACTGTCTATGAAAATACAGTATTCATTAACAAGAGATATGCTAGGCCCTGTAAAGACCTTTCTGTTCATCATTATACCAAATATAAGAATGGTTATTAATATGGAATTCTTTCTCAAATCATGTGGCCTAATGTGAATCCCTGGTTGGTGAAGCCTACCAGTTCTGCACACTCACTATGATATTGTTACCCTTGAACACAGAAAAAGAGACCTGGAATTACAAAAGTTTCTTTGAGTATAGTTTGGTTAATATGTGGTAGCAAAATATATGTGGACAAATGGGAGGATACTGCAAGCTGACTGAACAGGAGCAGTGATAGCATCTTTGTAGAGAGGAAAGAATGGAAAGGATGAGAGTAAAATAATTTGGATTCAAAGCAACAAAAGCAACACATAATGGGAAGAAAAATAAAATAGAAAGCTTCCCAAGAGAAGACAATTAGATCTTTGGGAGAATTATGAGAGGGAAAAATGTGACCATGAATGTACATAAAGGAATAAGGAGCAGCAAAGGTAGAGAATATTTCACACGGGATACAAGTGTTAGGTGATGGTTGGTGAAAGGATTACCTACGAAATATTGTGATGTGAAGTAGGGATAATATCCCATGTTCATCAAGTATACTGGCTTTCTTGACATTACACTGTATGAACAAGCTTTGTCAATGATCAGATGCGGAAAAGTATAGCTTTTCCTTCTCTGAGAATTTGACTAATGCTATTGATCTTGCTTCAAAATAACTCAAAAAAATGCTAAGGATACAATATTCTTACATACTACACTTGTTTTAAGCTTTTCATTAGTATCTTAATAATTTCATACCTTGCCCATCCCCTTAACCAAAACAAGGATAGGCACCTCAGGGTGGTTCACATACATATAGGCCTCTGGACTTAAAAGTTTGTAAAGTAAGCACACAATGTACTAGAATATATAGTTACCTTATGCCCTCCTCTGGAAGTAGTGGAAGTGATGCTCTTAAGTACTTCACACAGTAGTCATATATAACATTGGCTCCAACTGCTGCTAATTCACTATTACCCTTCATTGTAAGGGCTGGAACTGTGACACCAAGGGCTTGTTGGCGACTCACTTCTTGGGCAATATAAGATGAGTCTGTCAATGCTTCTCTTAGCAAAGAACCTCAAAATCTTCTTGAAGCCTCTTACCAAATGCATACAACTCAGCATCATAATTCCTGTTGGCAATATCTATTAGAAATCAACAAACATGTCCTCTTTTTACTCATTAATGTAGAAAACATAGTAAGGTCTCAGTAAGGTCTAACTGTGTAAAACAAGTCAAGTCTGCAATGTACCTAAAGTAAGGAACATGGGTTACTGGGACAGAACAGAAGCTCAAGACTTGCCCACAACAGAAAACACAAAACATAAGCATAACCTTCAAGATTTTGAGTTGACAGGACAGTGTTGTTCATTAAATCTTTGAAATACGAAGATACAGATTAACTATGAGAAAACAAAACAACAATAAAAAAATAAAGATATTAAGACATACTACTAAACTAGTGATTTACTGGAACAAATTGTAAGAAAGAAATGACAAGTTGAGAAAGGCTTCATGAGAATTAAACTTCTTCCCCATACACATGAATGGGTCATTTCAGACATGGACTAAAACTAGTTGAAGGAGTACAGAAATCCCTTCTTGTTCTATACAAATATGTAGTCAAACAAATACATGTACCCCCTCCCTCTTGGAACTAACCATTCAATATATTCAGAACGTTTGAACTTGTGGGCTATGCCTTTCTTCTCCATGATTTTCTGCCTCTTGAATAATTCTCTTCGTGTAGGAGCAACCCAACGAGATTTAATTCCCAAAGCACATGCTGCAAAAGAAATTCTTTATCAACTAACACTGATTTCATCTTATGCTAAGCTCTTGGATTAAACTTCAAACTAGTTAAACGTCAACCTCTACTTAATTATTTTGAGAATAAAGTACTTCACATCAAAATGTATTAAGAAGTTTTACTATTAACAACCAGTAAAAAACTGAAACAGCCCAGTCTAAGATATAAATTACTTAATGTAAAAAATGATAGAGATGCATGGGACAGTCCAGCTAGAGACAAATTCTACATGTTAGCAAAGAACAAGACTGCCAAAAATTACTTCCAAAATTGGAAACTTAACAAAAGTAAGGAACCAATTTGGTGAGAGCAGTGACAAAACAGTCTGAGAGAGAAGGTTGTTCCAGTGGACTTTATACATTTTCACAAACAGATTAGCCAAATTTGGGCAAGGCTGTATGTGCTATACGACAACTTCAAGCCACCATATCCAGCCATACCAAGAGAGCTAAAGAACATGTGGAATCCAGCAGAGATGAGCCCTATGGATAATGAATACACATCAACTATATCTCCTGATGACATAGTGCCATACCTGTCGAGTTAAAACTCCGGGTCAGAGCAACACTACGGGAACATCGTAAGAAAATATCGTGAAAGCTTCTTGCCACCAACATTGTACCTTGAATAATGCTCCAGCGAGAAAATATTTTTGTCAATTTACTCAATATTAATATGAAACTAATATTACTTGTATAATTCTCCCCGGTGATGGAACTTTTGTATTGTTCTTGATGCCCGACTGGTAAAATCCGACTGCAAATCCGGATTTATTTTCTAACAGCTGATTAATGTTTTGAGGGATCTGTATCAATGGGATTTAATTTTCTCTGCAGTGGACTTTGCACTGCACTGCATATCAAATCCATGTGGGCATAATACAATGACAGGATACAACATAAGGTTTACCACAGTGACGTTCTACACATGAATTTTACCGTCAGAACTAAGACATGCCTTATATTTGGAAAGAGAAAAATATTTTCTTTTAAAGATTAACACAATCAGCCCAATATCTGGATTTGGGATTTACTTTTGAATGATCACTATTTGTAAGTTACTTCAATTTTTCATCAGGTTTCTCTGTAGAAAAAAAAACACCGGTTTTATGTATAACAATGCTTCATTGTGAATAGTTTCAAGAATTATACTGACTAATATCAGCAACATTTGAGGAGCTCTGATTAATCTGTGCATCTAAAAAAATCTGGTGGTAGGACAGTACTGATCTGTATCATTATTTCAGAAATAGTGAACAGACTCGAGCATATAAATATAAAGTTCCTTCAATTATATAAGTCAGAGAAACTCGTTTCAATGTGACAAAAGATAATCGTAAGAAACTTAATCCGAAGTTAAAGGGTATGGGAACTTTATTTCCTTCACGGATTTATATGAATTAGATACTATATAGATCCGGGTATGATTGCGTTTATAGTAGCAGAAGGCCCACTATATCGCAGGGAAGATTGTCCCTTTAGGTTCATACGTATCTTTTGAAAAATGAGTAAAATATTCAAGATGGTAATACTTGGGGGCCCAGGCTCCGGGAAGGGCACAATATCTACCAGGATTGTTCGTTCCTTTGGCCTGAAACACCTTTCCAGTGGAGATATGCTGAGGGCTCAGGTCCTCAAAGAAACTGGTAATGTTTTTTTTTTATGTTCTGATTTCCGTTTTTATCGATGACGATCTTGAATTGCTTAGTGAATTAGCAGTGAGGGGTCAGTACCAAGTGAATCTAGAGTCCGAACTCTTTTTAATTCATGGAATTGGTACCCAACAGCTATCTTGTTTCATCAAGGAAAACTGGATGTTCATTAGATCTTGAAAGATAAAATGATAAGATTCTTGGTGAATTGATAGCTTATGGGCAGAGCCTATACCTTTTTAAGATATGCGACTTTGTTTCCTTGTTATGATACATTGTAATATGTTTATGCTTAGACTGGGTAAGTGTGGTATGTCGTATGTATTTCATTCTCAGTTATTATTAAATGTTAGGCCACTATATATTGATGAGGTGGCCTAAGATGGATTTCTTTGATTTTGTTTTGTAAAGATAGTTTTTGCATTTACAGGAGAATGAGATGGGTAGCTTGATTCAAAGCATTTTTTATGTTACTATGATGAGGTGATATTGGCAATGGCCTTGATCAGGGAAAGTGTAGGGCTAGATAAGTAAATAGTAGGTGAATGCGAGTAATCAACAATTTGCGAAAAAATCATCATACTGACAATTTACAGTATAACTGTATATTAAACTAGCTTTGAAAATTGTTTTGTATAGGTAGTATTTAGAGAATAGGATGAATGATTTCATTTGATTTGGTACACTATTCTGTTGTATATTACGTACAGTATCCTTTCATTGGAAAACAAAGTCAAACATATTCATAAATGGATTATTATGTTCTTATGCATTTACATACCAGCATTGTAAATCCTATGAGAATTAGAAATTTGGAGGCTGCGGTGCTGATGGTGGTGGTGATGGTAGTTTAAGATATTGCTTGATGATATTTGTTGAAAGATTTATCATTGTTCCTGAAACACATGTGCCATAATCTTTCCTCTTTTGCTGTTCCAGGACTTGAAAGGTGATAACAGTATCATGGTTAATAAAGCGTATTTCTTACATATATATATATATATATATATATATATATATATATATATATATATATATATATATATATATATAGTATCAGATTATGGTCTGAATAGTAAGGTGTATGCTCTCCATATTTCAATACACAATCCCTTCACTCATGGAGATATTAAGGAAATTGTATCTAAGTTCATGAAAAGTTACTCTTGTATTGGAACTCAGTGTATATTGAACATCTTGAATAATTGATGTGCTATTTACACTTTATATTAAGATCACATAGTATTGGTGTAAGGCATTCATTACCACCTGTCACCTAGTGGCAAGTATCTTACATGCAAGATGATTAGATGATCTAAAGAAAGGGAAAGCTGAAGTTATGGAAGATAAATATGCTGGCCATCCAACTTCATTTTATTAACCTGAATTAGAATTGCATCCAGATATTAAGTTCTTTAGCCTTATTATTGTAAATTTGAAATAGCAGTGTGACTGATGTTACTAATGGTTTTCTTTTTATACCAATGCAGGTCTGATGAAAACATTGAAATGGATGGCAGACTAACAGCTAATTAAAAAATGAAACATGCTGAATTTCATTGAGCAAGACAAGTGTTACATATGGTTCGGTAATGAGGAATTTGAGTAGAGTGCATTGCCTTAGCATAGTGTAGATGGAATAGTGTGCAGAGTCCTGTGACTGTACATTGCTGTATCGTAATTACAGCCAGCAAATCACTAAATATAATGTGTAGTTAGTAGAAAAATCAATAATTTAGAGATAACTCCTTTAGAGTCATATAGTGAACATGTAGTGATATTTAGAATCCTTTGGTTTTGTTATGGATATCAAAGAAAACTAACACATCATTAGATGTGAGAGATTATATTTCAGGGGAAAAAATGCTAATCCTCCTTTTCGTAAATCGCAGTCTTTTTGTTCACAGGTAGCCACAAACTGAAATTACCAGATTTGTTTGAATCCAGTTATATGCTCCTTTTAATATTCATGAATGAGATTTTTAGTTGAACCTGTTGCTGTCGGTCTCATTTCTTTTACCATTATTTGGTGTCTGTGTTTTGTATCTCAACAAATTCATTATTGATTATATAAGTTGCTTTGTAGGTTGCTGTACGGTGTGTTTGAGTATTACATCTACAGTAATAAATGCAATTATCTTTAAGTGTTTTATTATTTCTTATATTTCAGATCTTGGTGTTGTTGCTCATACGTATATGAAGGCAGGAAAGCTTGTACCGGATGATTTGATGGTAGATCTGATTTCATCAGAGCTTGCATGTTTGAATACCTCTAAATGGCTACTGGATGGGTTTCCACGAACCAGACCCCAGGCAGAGGCTCTCCATAAGCATGAGAAGGTAAAACATGGCATTTTTGTTTCTTCAGATTTTATTTAATCTAGTCTTTAAAAGTTTCTAGTTGCAACTTCATAATCAATCAAACTGTTTTAGTTTCACATGTCTATATATATTGATCTTGTTTTGCATTCTCTCATCTAAGGACAGAAACTGAATGAGTATGAAAGTTATTGTTTTTGTTTTAGGAAATTTTTCGTTTTAATTGTAGAGATTTTTCATAGTATTTAAAGTTTTACTCAGTTGCAATATATATATATATATATATATATATATATATATATATATATATATATATATATATATATATATATATATATTTTTTTTTTTTTTACTGATCTTGATTTGCATTGTCTCACTTGTGGACAGAGTCCTGTGAGCATCTGTAAGAGCACCTCCTCAGCAGCTGTTTAAAACTGTTTCACTCACCATTTTAAGATGTAGGGTCTTTGACCACCATTGCACTTATGAGTCAATTTGACACTCAACCATAGAAACCCAGCACACATACAGTGACACTGTCAAGGACTTTTGCATCATTGAGCCACGATGAGGGGTAGCTAAGTGACCAGTAAACCTTGTTACTCATTTGCCCGAACTTTAAACCGTTTAAACATTGCTTTTAGTATCAATCATTATCACTTTGTGATCATTGCTTCTAAGACTTGAGACATGTCTGGTCTGTATTCTTTTCATGTATGTATGTTTCATAGCATGAATTGTAAGGACTTTTTTGTGTTCCATGGTTTGCGATAGTATAACCGATGTTAGGTTAGCCAGATAATGATGAGGTCATCATACTGGTGCAGCAATATCTACTATGCTAATTTTTTATTTTTTTTGCCTCATTTGGTAATGCATTGCCGAGTATTTGTTTGTTTATTTTGAGAACTTCGGCAGGTGGTCTCTTTGGGTTTCTTTAACTCTTTTGGTGCTATGTTTTGCAGTAGAGGCAAGTGAAGTGTGGTGTTACTGTCTCCAGTCGAGCCTCATAACTTAAATTCTGCATGCATTGCAATTTATGTTGGCTGGCCAGAGAGTATCTGAGGATTGGTGTAGAATTTGGCAAAGATTGATGATTCTGGGCATTTAATTACCTGATTCTTGAGGCTATACAATATTCTTTTCATTGTTAGGGCCTAGGTTGTATCCTTTTTGCAGCCATACATGGCTTCTATGTTGTTTTGGAAGAATGCTTCATTGTTGAAGGGCATTACTATCTTCCCACAGCACCTTTATTAAATGACACCAAAACTCAACTAAGATATGGTTGATCTCCGGTGCATGAATCTAGAAATGTTGCTTTCATTTGATTACACTTGAATGTAAATTCCAGGCTCTTAGAAAAGATGATTTTCTCAAAGGTCTTCCTTTTCAGTGTTTTCTTTACTTTTTCTCAAGATTCCTTGTCTTAATCATCTGTATTTGTTCTTAGATACTCACAGGGTTTTGACTGTGGATGAGAAGTGTATGTTTTGAAGTATGAAAAGCCAATTTTCCTGTTACCAGTGCCCCATGACCATCATAGTATTTTCCCATCCCTCTGTTCCCCTCTTTCCTTTTTGAAAACCTTATTGCGAGTCCTGACAGGCTCAAGGCAGAATCTTCAGTGGTTTGTGATTGTTGGGGTTTCGTAGCCACTTGGTTCCAACTTATCACCACACTATGATGTCACATATGTAGGCAGTCACTGTATAGGTGTTAAGCCCTTTTGATGAGCAACAGCCAGTCTCAGGTATTTTGGTAGTTGAAAGAGAATCCTCCTGGATACACCTTTTGTATCCTAATTTGTACATTAAAAAAGTGTTTCAACTCCCCTCCTTTCCCAGCTGAGCAAGTGATTACTAAGGTGCTCAAAGGGCTCTGCTTGCATTAGAGAAATGTTATTCATGTAAGACCTTCAGTTTGCTTTTCCATTAACTTTTTGCAACTGACCTATGATTACCAAAATTTTTATTTTTCAGTAACTTTTTGCAACTGACCTATGATTACCAAAATTTTTATTTTTCAGTAACTTTTTGCAACTGACCTATGATTACAAATTTTTTTTTACATCATTCTTGTTTAGTTATAATCATATAAAGAATTTATGTTGATCCTTTCAGATTTGATATGCTTATTAGTATTTTGTTTAAGGAGTGCTTATAAGAAGTTGAGATATTATAAGCAGCATTCATATCATAGAGTTTTTAACTGTTTTAGAATTACAGTGGTTCATATTGGAATCTCACAATTTCAGCAGTGTGTTACAGTGTGAACATTTTGACACAAGAAAAAGGGGAAACAACAGGTGTAAGTACTTCATTGCAATTGCATTGTGTATAGTGTGCAGTATTTCATGCAAGATATTTCTTTTTGGGTGAACAGAAGTATTATGTGGGTAGATACAGGCTTATTTAAATCCTTGAGAAAAAAGTTAAAAAAAGAATGTGTATAAGAACAAAATGAAAGTAGATAGTAATCTTGGGAGAAAACTGAAGGGGATATTAAGGAGAATTATTTTGAAAAAAGGGAAATAGATGTAGAAGATGGGTATGTGTAAGGAGTGAAAATGTATTAAACAAGTTGAAAGAATTTTAGTGACAAAGAATGAAGATTGGAAGAGATCGTGGGAGAACTTTAAAGAAGTTGGAAATGATAATGGAATCATGGCTATTATCCAAGTGGGATTAAAGTTAAGAAATGAGAGAAATGAATGTAGGGAAGAGGAAGAATTTATCAGTAAGTGAAAAGAGCAACAGCATTCTTAAAGAATGGAAACGCTGGCAATATAAGACAGTGTGGTAGAGGAGATGGTTAAGTGAAGCTGAAATTGATTTTCTTAGGATAATGTGTATGGCAGCATGAAAAAATAGTCAGGTTTGTGATGAATGGACAAAGGCTGTAATTCTTTCACTGAATAAAGCTAAAGGGGGTCAATGAAAATTGCTGGGGAAGAAGTTCTGAGCATTAGTTGGCAAGATTTGTGTTAGGATTGTGACTAACCTTATCAGAAGGCATAAGTGAATCCTCTACAGATGAAGAATGAGGTGAGTTTAGGTTGGGAGAAGGTACCAATTCTTATAGATTTTTTTTACCTTGCAGTTTCTCTCTCTCCTTAAAGGCCTTGCCCACTTTTTGGGAAGTTCGCCTTGAGTAACTAAAACTTAAAACACTACATCATTTACTCTCCCCGAAGTTTACTTATGCTAAGTACAGGAATGCACTTATTTCAGTTTTGTATGAATATGTTTAGAAGTAGCATTGTGGCACAAACCTATCAATGGAAATGGATTGGAAAAATAACTTGCGAGGTATAAGAGTGTGAGTAATATCAACACTACTGTAAGAATTGGATGGGAAATGACAACATTACTGTATTTCAAGTGTCTGAAGACAGTTAATGCCAAACCAGAATACAAAATTATTTAACAGTTACTTAGAGCATTAAATCTGGGCACTGATCTTTGAAATTTTCACGATGATAGGGTAACTGAAGATAATGCAGTTGTCTTTTCCTTATTAGAAATGATTAGCAGTGTTCATGATGCTGACGTGTAGCTACATTCTTGTAGACCTATGCACCACGTGGGATTTATTATGAATATTGCAGTTGCATTGATATTTGGAATTTGGAATGATACCAATTCTACAGTCTTCGACGAAAAGAACACCATTTCAGATGTAACAGAATCAAAAGATATATTGATCTGAAACTTTTTGGCTCTGAGTGTAGAAGTATTGAAAGCGAACTGACATGTCATACATGGTGTCTGAGGATTAGCTAGCCTTCACCAATAATTTTTTTGATGAATGTAGTATAGTGCAATGCAGAAAACCTTAAGAGGAATGAATAACCTCAGCATTCATAATTCTTAGACTTCCTTATTATTACATTGTAGAATTTTTGAAGGCAAATGTTTCCATGCAAAACAATCTGATATAACTTCTGAATATTCTTTTCATTCTCTTCCTTGGAAGGGTTACTGCCTATCCCTTGGTGGATTTCTGTCTGTGCTAGCTGTATAGTAGAGGTTTTCTTGGTAATGGAGGTATGTATCCCATGATTCAACCACTTCTGTTCTGAGGCCATTTGGGCTAGAGAGTTGGTGTATCAAACTTGCCTTTTCTTTCAGCTTTCATCTCGCCTGAAATCATTGCAGTTCTGTTGCTTAGGAGATGAAGCACTGTTTTATCCAAATTACATGTGATGACTTCTTCCATTTGGTCTTTCTGGTCTTTGGTTAAAGATATTTTTAACACCTTTTCCCTCTTTTTTTTCTGTACTGATGGAAACTATGGATGTTTCTCTCTGTTAAAGCCATTCACTGGTGGTCTTTTTTCTTTCAAATTATGCTTTAGACACTTAAAGATATGGACAACAGAGAACTTCTTAAGAGTGACTCATATCCTTGTGTATGTAGACGTTATATGTGGTTGACATATTTTCACAGAGAACATTTGTTTAGATATTATTACCACTATCTAAGAGAGTCAGGATCCAGTGATTATCAGAAGAACCGAGTGATTAGGTAGTCATATGGTGAAAATAGGTGCATATGTCGTTTTTCTAGCATCTATATACATGTCCCTATCTCTGATATCCATTCTCTCTGGGAACTATCATCAAGGGAGGGAGACCACTGCAAAAGAATCTCCACTTATCAGTCTTAACATACTTGTCATGCATGCACATTCAATAATTCTTCCTCCAGTACTCTTTCATTCTATATCCCCATGTCACAAGCGGTCTTCTCACACTAACCCTTTTGATTATACCTTTGTATACTCTCCTTTTGAACTCCCCACCTAGCATTGCATTGCATTGCATATCTCTAGCAATAGCATGAAACTGAACTTGAAGGTACATATACTGAATGTGATGGTAGAATGAACATAATTGATATAAAAAGAAGTGTTTTTTAGTGCTAGGTAATTATGTAAAAGTGAAAAAGTGCTGAATTTTTAGTATTGCGAGTTATAGATTATAAGATGCTGTATCTCGGAACTTGAAATATCCTTTCATGAAAATTAATGGGCAAAAAAAAGAAAAGTTTCTTTTTGTTATTCAACAAAAGAGTTGAAGGAATAAAGTCTTTAGGATGTCTATTTGTTCGTGACTGAAATTCTGCATGTACATTCTTCAGGGTTAAGACTAATGCTTGTATGATATTAAGGTAATATTGGCAGTGATCTGTTAAGTGTATGATTTTTAACAAGGAGGATTTTTAAAGGAGTCACGGGATTTCCATCAGCAGACAATTTTGCCTTAACATCTTTTCTGCAGCAATTAGATGTAAAGGTCAGGAATTTTGCTTATGACCTGCAAGAATATGATTAAAGCACAAGTTATAGTGCAGTTGATATACAGTGCAACATTTTGAAAGTTTAAAGGACTTTGGGTCATGAATATGTGGACATTTTCATTCATAATTCTTTTGTAGCTAAGATTTAAAGGTCATGAGTATTGCATGTGAGGTCTTTATGGAAAGAACTAATGCATGTGTGAAGTAGTTGTTGATTTATATAATTGATTTTTGTTCTTTAGTGGAATCTAGGATATGTGCCTTCGGAGGACATTTGACATTCACATATCCTTTGAAAGTTAGAAGCCTGAAATTTTGCATGTATCACATAATGTTAAGAGTTAGAATCTCTGCATGTGTGAAATTGAGCCAATTCATTTTGTAGTTTCCTCAGAAGAAATTATTCAGATGTGTAACTATCTTCTGATAATTTTGTCAACAACCTTCGTAAAAGTATTTTGAATTCTTTTACGTAGAAGTAGCAGGCTAGGAAGCCTTTCTGAAGGATTTGGATGGCTCTGACCTTTGCCATTCTGATGGGTTAGAGTTGTGGATCCCAAGTTTGGAAACTTTTTACCCACAAAAGGTGCATAAAGTACATGATTTATTCCAACTTATGAACAGGGATGGAATTAATGGTGGCAAATAGAGTAAGTTAATCAAGATTTTTTTTTTTTTATAAAGTTTTTATGGAATATTTGTATCTTTTGATCACAAGACTTTGGAAATATTTTAGATGAAGAGATTACAAAAGTAAGATATTGATATATGCTATAAAAGACTGCATGCTGTAAATTTTGAAAGAACAAAAGTATGTTTTAGTATGTTAGTTTCTGAAAAGCAGAAAGCTAAGGTTTAATTTCTGTATTTGATGTATTCCAAGAAAACCTGAGGTTAGTATATGTCAGTACTTCTAAAGGTCATTTAAACAAAATCACAACACTCTCATCAAGGATTGAACTCAGAAGAGTTTACTGTGATGATGGATTTTCTATCATTCAAATTTTGTAGAGACAGCGAAGTAGGGAGCCTTGTAAATTTGGCATTATTTTGAAGTATGTAAAGGAAAGTTTTTCTGGATGTTAATGGACTCCACCTCCAATGGATTGATATGGACTTGTGTTTACGTTTGACACCACGACTGACACTTTCATATGTCACAGAAGCCATAGCTAGGGTTAAATCTAAGCAAAATATGCTAAGAATCTCACAGAATTGTGGGATCACCACCAACAAGTGCAGTGTAGAGAATGTAAATAAGCACACCCTACACATAATGGCATCTGTGGCCGCCCAGTAAACTAGTATGGTGGCCGTGGTAATTTCAAGTTCCCTCACAGAATTTTGGCCGGACTAAAGGAGGTGACGAACCATCAGGTGACGGAAATTCGGAGGTGTGCATATATATATATATATCTCCATGGTTGTTTAGTTTGTTTATGGGTGGGGTTGTTAGGGAGCTGAATGCAAGAATTTTGGAGAGAGGGGCAATTATGCAGTCTGTTGTGGATGAGAGGGCTTGGGAAGTGAGTCAGTTGTTGTTCGCTGATGATGCAGCGATGATGTCTGATTCAGGTGAGAAACTGCAGATGCTGGTGACTGAGTTTGGTAAAGTGTGTTAAAGAAGAAAGCTGAGAGTAAATGTGAATAAGAGCAACATTATTAGGTACAGTAGGGTTGAGAGACAAGTCAATTGGGAGGTAAGTTTGAATGGAGAAAAACTGGAGTAAGTGAAGTGTTTTAGATACCTTGGAGTGGATTCGGCAGCAGATGGAACCATTGAAGTGGAAGTGAGTCACAGGGTGGGGAGGGGGCGAAAGTTCTGGGAGCGTTGAAAAATGTGCAAAAGGTGAGAACATCATCTCGGAAAGCAAAAATGGGTATGTTTGAAGGAATAGTGGTTCCAACAATGTTATATGGTTATGAGGCATGGGCTATGGAGAGGTTTGTGTGGAGGGTGGATGTGTTGGAAATGAGATGTTTGAGGACAGTATGTGGTGTAAGGTGGTTTGATCAAGTAATGAAAGGGTAAGAGAGATGTGTGGTAATAAAAAGAGTGGTTGAGAGAGTAGAAGAGGGTGTATTGAAATGGTTTGGTTACATGGAGAGAATGAGTGAGGAAAGATTGACAAAGAGGATATATGTCAGAGGTGGAGGGAGCAAGGAGAAGTGGGAGACCAAATTGGAGGTGGAAGGATGGAGTGAAAAAGATTTTGAGCGATCAGGGCCTGGACATGCAGGAGGGTGAAAGGCGTGCAAGGAATAGAGTGAACTGGAACGATGTGGTATACTGGGGTCGACATGCTGTCATTGGATTGAACCAGGGCATGTGAGGCGTCTGGGGTAAACCATGGAAAGTTTTGTGGGGCTTGGATGTGGAAAGGGAGCTGTGGTTTCGGTGCATTATACATGATTGCTAGAGATTGAGTGTGAACGAATGTGGCCTCTGTTGTCTTTTCCTAGTGCGACCTCGCATGCATGCGGGGGGAGAGGGTTGTCATTTCATGTGTGGTGGGGTTCCGACGGGAATGAATAAAGGCAGCAAGTATGAATTATGTACATGTATATATATGTATATGTCAGTGTATGTATATATATGTATACGTTGAGATGTATAGATATGTATATGTGCATGTGTGGACGTGTATGTGGGTGGATTGGGCCATTCTTTTGTCTGTTTCCTTGTGCTACCTCGCTAACGCGGGAGACAGCAGCAAAGTATTATAAAAGAAAAAAATATAGGGAATAGGGAAGAAAGAATATGACCCATATATCTACTGTGTGTTGTAGATGACTTAGAGGGGCAGTAATTGTGGGATTAGAAATCTTCCATCCTGTTAGACTTACTTTAAGAGATTAGAAGCGGAAAAAGGAGCAAAATGGGGAATTCTCCTCAGAGGCTCAGTTCCTGATGTTGCATCTTATGTAAGTATAAAAGGGAAGATAACTCATGATTTTGTTATAGTTCTCTCATAAGCAAGAAAATGGCTCTGTTTTCATAATTATTTTATTTAAGATGTTTTATATTCATGAATAAGTTTACTATGTTTAATGTATTATCTTGTATGCTTGCCTTTGCCTGCTGTTCATTTAGTTACATTTGTTGTGCACCTTATTGTTCTGCAATACCCTTGTTGTGATGCTTGTTTTCCTAGCTTGACTTGGTACTGAGCCTTGAGGTGCCAGATGAGGTCATAATAGATCGAATCAAAGGCCGCTGGACTCACCTGCCCTCTGGAAGGATATATCACACTGAGTTTAATCCACCCAAGGTCTGGGTAAGTTGTAGCTTTAAGTACTGAAGTGTTAGATCTACATGTATTTTAAAGTGGGCCCTAACAAGTCACAGCCTGTTATATGTATATTTAATGGTGTAGTATGTATGAATTTCAAATGTTTTCCCTTGAAATGAAGAGAGTTTCAGGCATTGAGGGTGGTCATTTTAGATTATAGATATCTATATTTTTTAAGTAAACAATGGCTGTTGGTGTTTTGTATTGTCTATTCATGTAGACAGTAAGAAAGTGTACTTGGAGGTAGCTAAAAAATAATCATACTTAATGGGTATGCACATCAGAATTGGAGGGATAAGTATGCAATCGAGGAGGAGGTTGAAGGATGGAATGAAAGAAGCTTTGAGTATTTGGGTCTAAACATGGAGGAGGGTGTGAGTGGAATGATGTGGTATACAGGAGATAATGTGCTGTCACTGGGCTGAAGCAGGGCATGTGAAGTGGTCATGTGAAACCATAGAAAGGTCTTTAGGGATTGATTGTAGGTAGGGGGCTCTGGTTTTGGTGCTTTTTATATGACAATTTGAGGGTGGATGTGAGTGATTGAGGCCATTTCTATATCTGTTCCTTGTGCTACCTTGCTTATGTGGGAAAGAGTGAAAAGATATGAGAAAAAATATATAGATGTACAGTGTATTACATCACATTGTTTTAGATTTGATGTTGTTTCATGTTATAGTATGGACATTCACTAACTTTTTTTACTTGTCTCAACAACATTCAATATTTAATGTATTTTCAGGGTGAAGATGATGTGACTGGTGAACCGTTAGTTCAGCGGGAGGATGACAAAGTTGAGTCAGTTAAGAAACGTTTGAATCTTTATGCACAGAACACAGGCCCGCTTAAAGCATTTTATAAAGGTATAGGTATCTTCCAGGATTTCCATGGCACGGAATCTAATGAAATTTGGCCACGTATACATAAGTATCTCCAGGATCATCTGACACCCTTAAGTGGACCTTTCTGATTGATATAAAACTATGCCATCAATAGTTGCTCAGAAACACTGGATGATCTATTTGTATAAACAGAGTTAAATCATGCTGCTTTTTTAATATACTTCATGTGAAATGATACTCATAACTGCTGATATATAATGTCCTCACTTTCCCAAATGGTTATGATAAAGTAGTTGGAGGCTTTGAATATTGTGCTACATATTGTAATTAGAGCTGTATGATATGAAATAAAAGTGATGTGGTAAGATGTATTTTATGATTATATGCTGAAAATTGATTTTATGCAGTGTAAGACCATAAGTATTGAACTGTAATATGTAAGTTAAGAATTGTTGATTTTTGAAGATATATTTTTTTAAAAGATTATTTAAGTGTTAGAAGGTATATATTGTTCCTAGCTGCTGATAGTACCTGTTATGTTTATTTCTGCTTTAGATATATTTAATTGGAGTTAGATGTTTTTTGGAAAAAAAAAATTTTGTCAGCAGAATAGACTTTTAATGGAAGCAGGACTAAATGTTTTGTATAAAAAATAGGTAAATTTTGTACTTCAGTATTTTTGATGAAGGATTAGATTTACTTTGAAAATATATCTATTTTTGATCTATATTGTATGAGGTTAAAGAGATTTAGCATGCACACACATCTTGATTTGAGAACGAAGACACAAAGCATTATTGGTTGTTTTAGTAGCGTCGGGCTACTTACTTCGTGAGCAATATTCATGATTAATACGTATCATATATGTCAGGGTCCTTGTTAATGTAATAATCAGTGGAGTGCTATACTTTGCATGCACTGAGTACTGTACTTAATAGTTATCTTGAAATTTGTTTTTCATATTGTCATACTCATTTTTGAAAACCTGTGGAATTATGGTTATTTTGCAAATCACAACCTGGCTTATATGTTACATAACTAACCATAATGATTCCTTTAATATTATCTGTACCTTGTGACTAACATTCTCAGAAAATATAATATCGATATTTGTAATATTTAATTGCTTTCAGGTCCATATTATAATAAAATTAGTACAAAATCTCCCAGTTTTTGAAAGATTTTTTTATACATCATTAGATTTATTGAGGAAATTCTCTTAACACTATATGATTATATGTTTTGAAATTTATTGTAGAAATTTATTTAAAACAATACCTAAATTGGTTAGGAAACAGGGTTATTGAATATGAACCCCTTTATTTTCTTGTTAATAAAGCTAAAAAGGTCCATAAGTGTTTTTAATGTCAGGGTTAATACAAAAACTGTTTTCATGTCAGTTGGTTAGGGACTCCCAGCCTTGGTGTCATAAACATGAAGTCATGTCAAACAAGTTATAATTATGATGGAAATAAACAAATGTGCTTGGGAAAGTTTTATATTTGCCCTATTAGGCATAAATGTAGTTAGTTAATTACTGTACTTTTCTGTTTATGACTAATGAACACCTTTTAAGTTAGTTAAGGTCATTGATTTAGATATAAGCATCGCAATATTTTTTCCTGCACAATTTTATATCATCAATGAAGCTATGATTTTATATTTTTTTCTATTTTAGCTGAGATGGCATTGGCAACCGAGGCCCTTATCTAGGCCATCTCATTTACGTCATTTATACATTTTATCATACTTGATCGCCATAGCTAGATACTCATTTTATTGAACAACCCCTAAGGATGGATTTATTGTGGACTGACTGCTGTAACCAGGATTTGAGCATATGCGCTCAACCCTGGGCGCCCTGTGAACATGTTATGGTTAGGAATACTAACTGCTTTGTCACGGAGATCCAATTGCTTCAGTTATGCTATTTTTACAAGAACACTACAGTTATTCCTGTATAATGGCTGAAAATATGTAGCTCTGTGAAATATCATGTAGGCAATTCAAACCTGTTATGTAAGAGGATCATCTTCCTGTGCACTAACTGTATTGATGATTGGTTAGTTAGGATTCTCAGTATATATGTGGTGAGGTGTTTGAGTATTGGCAGAATGCTTGAATAGTACTGTTGCATAAGATTTGCTGATTTTACTGGTAAGTTGTACGGGGATATAGTGATTGAGAGGGTGGTGACATACAGAGCATGAGACTGAGGAGGAACCATGTGGTTCCAGGTGTGGTAGAGGATGTGCTCAGGTACTTGCTTTGAAGAATGTGTGCGAGAAATACTTAGAAGAATAGAATGATTTTTATGTGACATTTATGGATGTAGTGTTACGAATATATGGTGTGGGAGGAAAACTCATAGAATGAGTGTGGAGTTTTCATGAAGAGAGTAGGTAAAGGAGGGCGAGTGGTTTGAGGTGAAGGTGGATCTGTGATAGGGGTGTCATGTCACCATGTCAGTTTGATCTGTTTAAGGATGGGGAAGTGAATGCAAGGGTTTTGGAGAAAGGGCAGCTATGCTGTCTGGTGGAGGTTGGGGGAGGTGAGTCAGATGTTGTTTGCTGATGACACAGTACTGGTGACAGATTCAAGTGAGAAACTGCAAAAGCTGGTGTCCAAGTTAAGGAGAGTGTGTGTGAAAGAGAAAGTTGAGAGTAAATGTGAATAAAGGCAAGTTTATTAGGTTTAGCAGTGGAGAAAGACAGGTTAGTTGGGGTTATAGTATGAATGGAGAAAACTTGGAGAAAGTTAAGTGTTTTAGTTTCCTGGGAGTTAACATGGCAGAGAGTGGAATCATGGTAGTTGAAGCGAGTTATAGGATGGGGAGGGAGGCGAAGGTCCTAGGGCGTTTGGGTATGTGTGAAAAGAGAGCTTATATTTGGAGCTATAGTAATTCTGACAGTGTGGTATAGATGTGTGGCATGGGCTATAGAGTAAAATGTGCAGAAAGAATGAATGTATTGGAAATGAAATTTCTGAGGACAATATATGGCGAGACGAGTAAGAGAGAAGAGTGATGATATGAAGAGTGAGTGAGAGTTAAAGAGGGCAAGCTGAAATGGTTTGGACATATGGTGAGAATAAGGTAAGGTTGACAGAGAGGATATATGTATCAGAAGCAAAAGGGATAAAGGAAAAGGGAGATGGAATTGGAGACAGAAATATTAAGTGAATAAGAATTTAAGTGCTCTTGGCCTAAACATGCTGGAGGTTGTAAGACATGTAGAGGATAGACTGAAGTGGAACAATGTGGTATACAGGGGGCAACATGCTGTCACTTGACTGAACTAGAGCATATGAAGCAGTCTAGGAAACCATAGAGAGGTCTGTGGGGCTTTGGTGTGGATAGAGGGCTGTGGTTTTGGTGCATTATACATGACAGAAAATAGATGCGAGTGAAAATATGAAATAATCATACCAACTTAGCAGAAGAGTTAACACCACATAACTACAACAGCTAATATAGACAGAACTTAATGAAACCTACCAGAGGTAGTGTTAGGGTGGGATGAGGTGGAGTGAGGGTTACTAGGAGGAAAAGAAATTGACTAGGATTGTCTACATCATCTCTGCATTATTGATTTGGCAACTATTTCAACTGGAAGAAGAAAAGTTTGCTTAGGCCTTTTGAAAAAGCTTTCTAATTTTACCTGAGTGGCATACCTCCTCTCCCTCTATAATCTCTTAACTTTTTGCTAAGGTTTCCTTCCATCCCTCAAGTTGTAGAGAAATGTATTCAATCATACAATTTCAGAGTTATTCATGTGATAAAGGAAAAACTGAAGAAATATGTTTTGTCCCTACAATTACTCATGAAGCAGTGGAAGACATTATGATATAACATCAGATATCAGTTAAGACCCTGCAATGATGTGGAGTTTTGTCTGTGACTAGAGCTTCCAACATAAAAGACTGAAAAAATAAAAGCAATAAAAACTCAGTTTTTGCTGTATTCATGACCAGTAGCTAATCAAGCAAATTAATATCAGGTTTGTATTGACTAATTCATAAAATTGAGGAAGCAGAGAATAAAAGAAAGTTTTGTACAACAGAGTCTTGATGCTACAGATGATTATCCAATATATTAATGCATCAGAAAAGTCTTTATATAGCAATTATGAGTGCTATCTTTGAACTCTCTCATTGAAGGAAATATCTTATGATCAAATTAAACAGTGGGTGTTTGAAAATGGTTTTTGATATTATTTAAGGGAATTTCCAGTCGCCTATCTCCCATCCCTCTTCATGTCTTTCAACAACCCCCTGGAAATCCTCCCCTCTTGGTTTTTTTAATTTTCCAAAAGAAGGAACAGAGAAGGGGGCCAGGTGAGGATATTCCCTCAAAGGTCCAGTCCTCTGTTCTTGACGCTACCTCGCTAACGCGGAAAATGGTGAATAGTATGAAAGAAGGCAGCTTCACCGTCTTTTTGACGAAGGGAATACAATCTTATCGGTAAACTTCTCACTCCAAAGGATTCGATCATTTCCCTGCTAGAAGTAATGCAGCACTGGAGCTGCAGGAGCTCTTGGAAAAGTTGGAAAAGAGGTCATGGAGTAACACCAGGACCCTCTCAAGATTTCCTGGGGCGAAGGGGGCTGGATGAGGATGTTTCCTCAGAGGCCCAGTCCTCTGTTCTTAACGCTCCCTCGCTGACGCGGGAAATGGCGAATAGTATGAAAGAAAAGAATATATATATATATATATATATATATACTTTTTTCATTACCAGGTATATAGTAATATATTCACTATTACATTGAATCATATTAAACTCACGCCCCTGGGAGATACACGGATCAACCACGTCAAAGGAAGGAAAAGAAGAACAAGTGAGATTAAGGTCCAACCCCCTGGTGGGCTCCCAGTCCGACCACCGATGCTCCTAGGCGGCTCAGCGCACCCGCGACCCCCTGGTATTTACCTGAGCGATGCCACCGCTTATTACCTCCGAATATGAGACCACGTTCCTCCCATGGGAGTGGCGTAACCTTTTTGTCTCATGCATCTCCTACCGAAACGTCTCGGTTCGAGTCACCGCACACCTGTCAACGAAAGGATACACAACAGAAGGGAAGTTCTCCCCGATAGTGAACTGTCGGACGTGGTAAACTGAATATTTGGAAATGAGAGAAGAGGGCGATGTCTGAACCTATGCAAGTTATTCTGATGTCAGCTGCACCTCGGTATACCGTGCCGTAACATCTCTTCTCCCAGACTGTTATGCTGTTCGTTGTAATTCCTCAGAGATTATTTACAGTGACCTCAACCACAGCTCACCACAGTAATATGTCTAGCTTTGTATACAAGTGCCTGGGTATGTTTATCAATATCCCCGAAAGGCAAACCTCCATATGAAAAATATCTGCTTTAACCACAAGTTACGGTTACGACTCAACCGCTGACCACGGCTGCTTACGCCTCATCTACTGGCCAAGAATGCTTGACTCATCTACTGGCCACGACTGCTCACGACTCATCTACTGGCCACGACTGCTTACGACTCATCTACTGGCCACGACTGCTTACGACTCATCTACTGGCCACGACCGGGTACATGACAGCTAAACTAACCTCGCTAAACCTTGTAATCCTGACTGTAGGAGAATTAGTTTTCATGTCTTTACACAGCCGTTAGACTTGCTTCGGGGATATCACACTAACCTGTCACTCCTTGTCATGCGGATGCGCCAATATGTCACTTCCTGTCGTGTGGATGTCAAACCAAACCTCTCAGTACCTGTCACGGGACGTCACACCATTTACCAGTCACTCTGTGTAATGCGGACCACACGCCACTGACGCCAGTATGTTACCTCTTGTCACTTAGATGTCAAACCCAACCTCTTGATTCCTGTCTCGGAGCGTCACGTCAGGTGTTTCGGAGCCTGTCAAGACGGTATCATAAGAGCGTCTCGCTGTGCTGTAACACACGTGTTAACATACACATTTGCCTATGTAGAAATGTCTGATTCCTGTTCTTTCTCACGTAATTTTCGTGCTATTTTTGCCAGTCACAGTAGGTAATTACTGTAAAGTCGTTGATTAAGTTAGGCTACGGCTGAGATGAAGCTTTTTTGCTACGTGCCATCTGCTGGGTCATTGGGTCATTTGTCCGATACCCCGAGACTGGTCCGACTGCTGTATCATTGGGTCGTTTGTCTGATACTCCGAGACTGGTCCAACTGCGGTATCATTGACTCGTGTGTCTGATACTCCGAGGCTGATCTAACTGCGGTATCACTGGGTCGTTTGTCTGATACTCCGAGACTGGTCCAACTGCCTATTAGAGAGTCGTGTGACTGATACTCCGAGGCTGATCCAACTGTGGTATCACTGGGTCGTTTGTCTGATACTCAGAGACTGGCTCGACATGAGGTTGCATCGCTCTCGGATAACCTTAGATGAGGGAAGGAATGGGTTAATTTGAGACGGAGCTCTCTGGAACGGCGTTCCAGTTTCATGATTTAAGAAAATATCCGATTTCTTTTTAAAAGCGACTGCTTATACTAATCTATTTAAAAAATATGATACTTTCGATTTGATATCAAAATACAAGCTTAAATAAAAATCATTATGAAATATAATTTTCTTAATGAATTTTGTGCGTGACATGACAAACGTCGTAGAAATTCGGTTGGCTAAATGGCCTACACTGGACGAGTGTCTTCGGAGTGACGGCTCCAGAAGAGTTTCTGGTGTAGGGTGAAAAGAGGGAGGTACTATAATGATATATACCACGAATTACATTCCCACAGCGGGCTTCTGAAACAGCTGATGTATCGGATCCTGCTGATACACATCTAATGGCATTTCCCTCAGCTATTTGACTATCTAGTTATCTACAAATTTAAAAGCACTGCAGCACTTATCTTGCAACCATTCTACAACAGACGACACAGCTTCTAACGACATTAAGAGTGACGAGTCATTTATTGCAAAGATGCAGCATACAGTGGCCTGCTACACATTCTCTGTAGTTCTGCATCGGTCCATATGAAAGCTTACAGTGTGAGACTATATGGAACGTCTACAAAGTAGATTACTCTCATTTTGATAGATGGGAAGATGATGCATATACAAACAAATCTTTTCATGATAATAATAATGAGATGATTAAGTGATGAGTTAAATTAGTGGCTGGAATTTGTATGAAGAATTTTACCACAGTCTCTTGGCTGCAGTCAGAAGTACATCCTCTTTTCAGCGAGCCAAAATTAAGTCAGTTATAAAGTGTTTAAAGTTGCTCGTATGTTTTTATGATATGGTCTTGGCTTTCTCAAAATACACCGTCAGGAATAATGAAAAAAGAATACCTAATGCAATGTCTTCATAAAGAACTGAATCTTATGTAACAGACATGTGAAAATTTCATATGTTCAACGATCTAATCAACGCGGATCCTTCCCTTATGCATAGAAACGAAACAGAAGGAAAAACTGTAAATGTGGAAAAAGAGGTGCCAGTAATCGTTTCTAATACGCATGTTTTCCCACAGTACCTTCTGTTTCTGTACACATCGGACGGCCTGGGCTGAGAGGTTAGAGAATAAATGTCACGTCATTCATTGTTCGACGACAGAAGTTACACTTGGGAGGTAATGTACAATGTTGTCAGTCACTGCAAATACCAGCCTAGCATGTGTCACTCCCTCCTCATCATTTATGCCACACTCACAACCAAGATTACAGACAGCGTCGCCCGCTGCTGCTTGCGAGCCCGCACGGCTGCATGTCCTGGGGTAACTTGTGGTATTTACCCGAACTGCAGCAGGAGTGAGAAGAACATGGCATGTCCTGTCGAGTTGAATTATATATATATATATATATATATATATATATATATATATATATATATATATATATATATATATATATATGATTCCTTTAGTTAGCATGTATATAAGATTGTGGCATACAGTATCGAAAGTTAATCAGTAGGGCCAATTTTTACGAAAAAATGCAGTTTGTCTTCCACCATATACACCTATGGCGTTGAAATTCAACAACATACGGTGAAAAAACTGGAACAGTGGTTCCCCCAAAATTGTAATCTTCGGTAACCTCTGACCTCTAAAGCAAACTAAAAATGGGACAGGTAACATATTCATTATCGGTATTGGTATTAAATGAGGTGTATAGTAAGATATCTTTATGTCAGATCCATGACCTCTGGTTGAGATATGGCCAGATAGTAACCAACAAGATCCAAATAGTCAAAAATTTCAATCATAAATTTGATGTCTCTATAGTATGGGGCATGTTTAGCGACGTTATTGTGGTAAATATGAATACCGTCTTAAAAGTAATGATTAAAGTGATGATTAAAAAGTACTGATCAAAAAGAAGTAATGATAAAAAAAAAGTTTCAGTGACCTTTGACGACTACAAAATGATAATAAAAGGCTCAAATCACTAATTTTATCCTGTGAATGTTGGGGCTTATGGAAGGGTATGTTTCTGCAGTGTTTCACTTCAAAGTATTGACCAGCAGCTCAAAATACATATTCTAAAGAATTTTTGGTGCATGTAACCTTTGACTGGACTGCATTCTTTGAAAATCTAAATCACTGAAAGAGAACTGGGGGAACTGAAGTAAGGTACCTGACCACCAGGTTTCCAGTCGACCAGCATAGAAATCAAGGATTGACACTGTGGGGCTGATTGTTTAAAGGAAATATAACAAGAGGAGAAAAGAGGACAAAGAAACATGACGAAGACAATGCCTTCCTTTTTACTGACAGTGACATTATCATGATTTAAGGGATCCCTTCGTAAGTGATGATATTTGTTAGAGCATAGACACATACCAACACAAACACACTGAAAGAATGCAACTCACGTATCTCCTGCGTATCGTAGAAGGAGATTAGTTGGGGCGGTAGCAGGTAGAAGGGGTTGGAGATCTTTCCCTCCTGTACTACTTTCCAAATGAAAGAGCAAAGGAAAGAGCCAGATAAGGATAATCTATCCTCCAAGGCTCAATTATCTGTTCGGAATGCAGCATCGTTCATGTTGGAAATAGGGAACACGTACGATATATATATATATATATATATATATATATATATATATATATATATATATATATATATATATATATATATATATAAAGTTTATGTGGTTCTTGTAATTAGGAGAACAGATCATTGCGATATTTTAGATGGAATATGCGTTAGGTATATCTCCCTAGATCTTAGAAAATCAACGTTGTGCTTGAAGGCAACGTCATAATTGCCTTCAAGCACACAGGCAATGATAAGATTTGGGAGAAATGTATGACATACATTCGACCAGCGTCACAAGTCTAGTCTCCTTACCTACTACTGCCAGAAGCGCCCCCTTCCTTGAGGCTTCCGCAGCGCTCAGGAAGCTAGTAACTTCATTCATAGATCGGAACCACAGATCAAGACGTATGTATATGTTGTGTGTTTGTCTTGGCGAGGTGTGTGCAAAGGAACTGAGGAGTAAGATTTCTTTCTCTTGGTTGTGAAGGGCCTTGTAACACTGGAGAGATGGGATTTGTCCAGAACGGAGGTGAAAGTATGACTCGTACATGTCTGGGGAGTGCATTTTCAGAAGGGTGTGTGTCTGGTGGAGTTGAGTCAAAGATTGAGTGTGGGGAGAGGACTGTTGATAAGTGGTTGTTAAGACGCTATGGTGGGAATATGTTTTGTCATTGTGGTGTTTGTCTAGGGAGGATGGTTTGGGGAATCTGTGAGTTATTGACGCGTTAAGCAGGAGTCAGCATTGTGCATCTGTGTTCGATGGTTAGTGATGTTGCACAGAACTGAGTTCTAAGCATGTTGAGGTGGGAGTGTATTAGGAGTATTTTGGTCTCAATTCTCAAGTGATGAATGTTTATAGAGGCTAAACAACCAGCGATCATTCTAAGTACTCTGTCTTGTAGTTTTGCCATGTTTGCTTCTGAGAGGGTGGATGGCCAAGCAGGCCAAGATGAATGTAAGCTGGAACGGAGGAAGTGTTTAGAGGATAGCTAGAAGCTGGGCATGAGAAGTGAACGGAGGGACGCTAAGCTGCACCTCTGCAGAGTTGTGGACCCATGGAACAAATTAAGGGTAGAAAACAAGTGACCGCGACAACATTGGAAAATTCACATGGATATATGGCTGTGAAACATGAACAGGAGGTGGGTGTAAAAACGTCCTTCCCGTAGGAGATAACAGAGTTGACGATAGCTGAAAGGGACCCACCCCACTTTAAGAACGAGTCTTGGTATCAACCTGTGTCCAGAGGCTCCTGCAACATAAAGCTGCGCAAAGTTCAGTTGCTGGGAAATGTGAATTACTTTGGAGTGTGAAGGTCTTTGACGAGACTGTACTTCTAACGTTACAGCCTCGCAAAACGTGACTTTTGACTTGCGGTGTAACCTCGAGTAACACCTTAGGTGCAATGAGCATCATTTTTCTTGTAGAAACCCCTTCTTTTGAATACGATTTTCCGTCTGAACATCGATTGATGTTTCGCATAGTAGCTAAACCAAACCGGAATACATTCAAACAGAATTCCCTTTCAAACACAGACCACCATTTACATTTATCCACTGTAAGCCACACTGAAATCAAGAGGTAGAATCGCATATCATTTGCATCTTTCTGCACACCAGGCGTGTCGGCCATAATCATTTTTACACTCTTCCCTAGCGACGCATGGTAAGGGATCCACCTATGGTGCTTGACCAATCCTAAGTCTTCATTCGACACAGACGGCCCAGTGAGGCGCAGTCGGCCTTCCGGTGGATGGTGTGTTGAGCCAGTATAAAAGGGGAGGGTGCAATGGTGGAGGCTGGAGTGGGAGTGGCGCAGCCGACACCGTCAACAGGCTCTCCCAGGACGTGTTTAATGATCGTCTACACTTCAACCGTAAGGTGCAGCCTGCCGACTAGTCTCCTCCTCCTCTCTGTCTGTATGTGTTATAGTTTGTCTTGGTTCTTGTTAGTAGTGTCAGTGTGAGCAGCTTTGTAAGGTGATACTAACTACAGACAAACACACATTACACACACACAAACACACACACATATGCTAGATCAAAGGACGTCTTTACTACATTCTCAACACCATCGGCTGCTCTTGACCAGACACTTACGGGATATGTCAAACGCACCTTCACTTTACCTGGATTATGGTATAGATTGTTGGAAAGAAACATAGTAAGAAGAGAAACGAGAAAGAGAAACAGGCAAAACATATTATGTTTTCCTTTTAAGCAGAGATACACAATAAGCTCTTAAACCAGGCTTTGGTCATGATCATTGGGCATTGCAGCCACGCCCGCTTGTTACAAGGATGCGAAAAAGAGTCCAGTCTATTATATCTGCTAATACACGTTATCTTAACCAGGTTCAGTTTCTTAACGAAGACACGTTACATCTTTGCTCCTTGTCTGTGGGAGTTTGGTCGCCACAGTGGGAGTATGATATACAGTTTGGACATGACACTGGAGAGGAACAAACGCCAGACGTTTGAATTGAGCTAATACCATCTGATCACAAGGCCTCCAGCACGATACGTGCCTCCTGTGGAAAAAAGGGGACCAGTGGTCTCCGTCCTCATACGAGGAGGCCGGTTGGCTAAAGCTGGTGGGATCCCTTATAAGAGCAAGGGGAAGAGTCCCTTGCAGGTCCTTGACTTGGTAGCCAAGAGAGACATCGAGTTCCTCAATCTGACATGTTGGAAGACACCTTAGAAAGGCTCATGGGTGGCCAGTGAGGCAAGAATTCGAGGACATGGTGAATACTTAGGTGACCTTGGTATCACTAATGACTATCTTGGAATAAATGGGAATGAATATCAGTATTATTTCGCCTTTATGTTATATTATCTTAACCTTCTCTGCTGCTGTGGAAACTCATAGAGGAGCAGGATCAGAGCTTACCTCATATCACGTCAGCTTGATGGCTACACATTGACGCATGTTTCAATACTCTGTTCCATTTCACACAGGAATGTTATGGTACGCGGTCGCGCGTTGAAGCCAACCAGTGTAAACGACCGGGCCCGGTTCGTTCTGAAGTGGGCAAGTGGCGTGTCTGTCCGAGATATTGCGGAGGAATTTGGGACCAGTGCATCTACTGTGTACAGATGGATCAGACGGTGGCAACGAGAGGGGACCGTAGACTCAAGACGTCGTAGATGCGTACCCATGATTATACCCGTAATGAAGGACGTAGTAAACATTTGGGCCGAACCTCTCCCATCTCCAACCACTTTGCTGGATTTGGCTTACAATATGCAAGCTTTCTTTGGGGAAAACATTTGTCATCACATCATGCCACGTCTGACCCACTATCACTATCATTATAGATGTGGGTAGAGTGGCCATCACATGGGGCAACTAACTCTCTCTCTCTCTCTCTCTTCATACATGATGAATCACTGTCTCACATGTTTGCATAGACAAACATTTTCACAGTGGCCACCTCCACGTTGCGTAAAGGTTCTTCTCTTCACCGTCTGACGAGAGAGAGAGAGAGAGAGAGAGAGAGAGAGAGAGAGAGAGAGAGAGAGAGAGAATATGCATCATGTGGTAGTCAGTCCCTGCGCTGGAGACATAGTAACAGAGGGAAGAATGTTATGTTGTCTTAATCATTTGTCATTCGAAAACTCTACTACTGTTTAAGAAACGAATAAATTCTCTTTCACTCTCTTATTGACCTTTAATGTTGAATAGATCCTCTCCAACTTATATACTTTTAAGGCAACCAAGTAATAACGATATCATATATCCTCTATCAGGATGATATCCTCCTTACAACCTTTATACCCTGACAGCAATAATGTGAAGGGCAATGCTGATGATGGCGAGTGTGGCAATCGTGTTGTTGATCCTGAGTGTGGCTGTCCTCCCGTCTGCTGCCCAGCTACCTCGAAGCTCTTATGGTAAGAGAGAAGCAACAAAGAACGAAACAGCCCTGATGATCATGCTCAAATCATAATTAAATACTTGATAATGTAATAAAGAACTTAATGTCAATAGGAAGGAAATGTTTGCGAAGGAAAACGATAACGAAAAAAGATAATATTTCCCACGAGAAAATAACCCATTTGAAATCTTGATTCTGGAATGCATTATTTTTTTTCTATTACTCAGACTATTGAAGGGGATATAAGGGTTTCCAAACGGGTTTTAATTCTCTGAAAATAAAATGTGTTAAATACAGATGGGTTCCTCGGCCCACAAGCCCTCTATTACATAAAAGAAAATTTGGAAACCTGCTTAGATCACCTGTAGGTTCCAGGATGAATCAATTCAGCTTGGTGTTATGTTTGTACTCAAACACAGCCTAACCTAATATAGCCCAACCTAACGTAACCTAGCCTGACGTATAAGAGAATTTGACGGTCACTTAAGTGATGGTTCACTGCGCCGCCATCACTAGCTCTCCCGTTATGTCTGTTATATTGATGGATGCTTTTTGACTCAAACATTTTAAGTCTTGCGTTGTTGTCCTTTTCACTTGGTAGTAATAATCCAGACTTACAGCAGATATTTCCCTCCTGCTCTTCGGTCCTGTATGATCTAGCCATGTTTGTTTTCTCACTGTTATACGCAATCAGATATCATATTCTGTGGGGATTTTGTTAACAGGTGAGGGAGAGACGCTGGGATTGGCAGGCAGGGCGGTGGAGGCGGTGCTGGCCAGAGAGCGGCCGCCCCACTGCTCTGTCATCCTCCTCACAGACGGCACCACCTCGGCAACCACTGTCTTCACGGTACGTCAACACTGCCTCACCTTGACACCCTCACATCACCCGTGTCCCGCTGTATATTGTCTCATATCCCCTGCTACGCACACCATTCAGTAACCCTCCATACGATATAATGCTTCACATCTTGGAAATGTATCACCCCCAGGAAATAGAGTGGATGCGAACTCCGCTGGGGCTGGCGATGTTCGAAGTGACAACGAAGGTATTGGGTGCTAACATGACACAGGCTCAACCCCCCTGGATGGTCGACGAAGTCCGGCGGGTAGGTCACATTATCAGGTGCTGTGAGGGATGGTCATATCAGTTTTGATGGGAAGTTATGGCACTGATGAAGGGAGGCTGTACTGTTTCAGAAGAAAGCGAAGGCTACACTCATGGTAGTACATGTATGTCAACAGCTGCGTCAGGTGTCGGGATGCGTGACGTTGGTGGTGGTGAGCGACGACCCAGCCTTCCTGGCCGCCTCGGCCGAGTGGTCCCTCAAGGGCCGCCTCCTGACGTGGCCCAACAAACTCTTGGCCGTAACCCGCCGGCCCCTTCAGGACCTGCCACACCTCTACACCTCCTTCTCCATGATGAACGCCATGTTGATCACCTTGGACGCAACCGGAACTTCGACCAGGTAATGAGCAACTGCCTTGTTTGCCATCGTGAACGTCGTTGCAGCTATCATGTTTGGAGACCAGTGCTGCATTTCCCATATCCCGACCAGCAGCAATATGTGAACTTTACAGTAACATTCATTTGAGCAATGGTAGTTGCAATGGTGGTTGCAATGGCCTTTACCATTTATTTGCAACACCTCCCTCTCTTTGGCAAGAGAACCAGGCGGGATTCTAGAGATTCTCTGCTCCCGAGGTTGAGTGATATTGCCAAACCATAATAGGAAGAACTGACGTCGTTTTGGACTGATGCGGGAGCAATTACTGATTAGAACAAGTGTATTGCGAATGTTTGAAGCTCCATGACTGACGATACTATCACGATGACGTTTTCTTTATCTGCAGGTGTAGCATATATGTACATCTGCCTTACAGCCCCCGGGAGCTACAGGTGGAGCGGGTGGCACTCTGGTCAACCCAGCGCGGTCTTAAGCTGACCACACCTCATCTTCCGCTCTTCCCCAACAAGTTCTCTAGGTATGTATGAATGCCGCCGCCTTTCACTGAAATGTCGTCTTACTTTGTCAGTTGAAGACATGATTTGTTACATCAGTCATTTCTTAGGCCATTTTATGCCTCATTTCATATCTGAAGAGTGAATTGATTAGTCCGTCACAGTAGTAAAAATCCTTGTCAGGTTCAGCCCTCATTCATTGAAAGGTCAAAGAGTGAGGGGTTATTAGATTTACATAAGATGAAAATAAAGTATAGATTTATGAATGAAAACAAAAAGTGGTCGAGAGGAATACTGATAAGAAATATCACATCTCTAACGAGGAAAAGGTCTCACAACTTCAGATTGGTGTCGGTAATATAAGATTCCTTAACCAATCATGAACACCTTGGCCAGGTTCCCCTACGGGCCAATATTTACGGTGGCCTCTGAAGAGTTCCCGCCCCACGTCGTGAAGAACTTGTCCCAAAAAGCTGGAGAGCCGTTATCTTTCGGCGGACCCCTGGCACAACTGCTACAGCTACTTGCTCATAACTTCAATTTCTCGTAAGTAGTGTTGTTACTTCGATGTGAAGTGGTAGAGGTATAGTGGCGCCACTTGAATGTCCACTGGGAGAGGTGAAGTGGCGCTACTTTGTGCACTGTACCATGGAATGAAAATCATAATATTACAATACCAACCATTAACATACGTACTTGAGAATCTTATACATTTCTGAGTAATCGGAGATTGACAGATACAACGCGTGATATTGATGAACATCTGTCTCACCAGGTACACGTTCGTGCGGCCGCCGGACGGCAAGTGGGGAACTAAGGAAGCTGATGGGTCCTGGTCTGGCATGGTGGGGATGGTGGGCAGGAAGGTAAGAGTAGCGAATAGTGTCTTTACACATCGCTGATGATGTTAATGGCACTTGTTAGCGTTGGGATCCAGATATTGAGGGAAATAAGAGAAGTGAATTGGTAGTTCATTATCTACGTATACAGAAATGTGTGACCGAGGGAATCCCATGGCTCATCTGAGCTCTTGAAGCGAAGAGAATAAGTATAATAATCATCCACGGCTGTAGCAAGCATGTAGATACCCCGCCATACCCAGTCTGCTAATCATACTTGTCAACAAATTCTTCAAGTCAATATACAAAAGCTGTAATACTTGGGTCTTCATCATATGGTCTCACCAGCAAGAATGGCGAGACTGCGGTAGAATTTCAACGAAAATAAACCTTCAAATCAGTTAAAAAAAAAAGGTAGAATTCCAGATGATTGTCTCTGTGTTTATTGCACTTTTCTCTATAGTCAAATTTACGAAAGAAAAATGAACTCATAAATAAAGTGCCAAGAAAAAAATTCTTATTATCAGACAACTCCATACATACTACATCTTAACAGAAGGCAATTATCTCCTCAGAGAAACACTGAATTAAATGCACTTTCTGCCTCATTTTCGATTTCTTTTTCATCGTAAATCCCGAAGCCTTAGTGACATCCGCCATCTGTCCCCCTAAACTAGCTTAATAAACCCCATGTGACAGATGTCATCACCCTCCGTCATCTTTCCACCACTACTCCCCAGGGTGGCAGTCATCACCAGCCATCACTGCCTATGTCTTCAATTTTCCTGAGGGACAAATAGTGATCATAATTTTCTGCATGGATACCTAACTGCACACACACACAAAATGTGGGCTCGCATGTAAATAGACATTAAATTCAATTTTTACACCCGATGATTTCAACAGGTATAGTGAATAGTAATCCGTAGATAATGATCCACGGCAATAGTGTGTATAACAATATCTTTTTGACATCGAAGTACGTACAACACACAACAGGAGAAAGGCAGCGATTGTACTGCCTATATGTCTGGTCATCGCAGGGAATAAAAAGAAACTGACCTGCTCGTGGCTGCTGCCAAGGGAGACTTTGCGGGAAGCCCGCATGAGCAGACAACAAACACTCTTTCATACATGCTCGATATTTCCCGCGTGAGTGAGGAAGCGTCAAGAACAAATGACTGAGTCTCAGAAAAAATGACTCCAGGATAGTCAATCCTACACATTTTAAGTTCATGAACAACATCCACATGATAACTGTTGAAGGAAAGGAAGGGCAAGCCGGAACATTACTAGTACAAATATTGATATCAAATAATGATGAAAGAAAGTAAAGTGGTGGCCAGTCATACGTACATTCTTAACTCTCTGAGGGTGATTATGCTCGGGGTCCTGGGTTGGTTCGATAATTGATAACTTCTCTACACACACCTACTTGGTTCGGTTCAGTAATTATTGATATCAAAGTGTACTTAAGACAAGGGCTCTTACTTTAGAATTAAATGACCGTTCTAGATTTGGTTACATTATGTGCTCTGGATTGGCTTAGTAATCACAGACCTTAAGGTACGATTACACCAGGGCTCCTGAGTCGGGACATATATTATTGCCACATAAATGTGGTTACATCTTGGTCCCTAGGTAGGTTTAGTGACTGTAGACTTGTAGATGTAGTCACACTCAGGTTCTTGGGCTGGTTTGATAATCACCGACTTGTAGATGTGGTCACACTGAGGGGAACAGAGTCTTAACACCCAGTTTCAATCATTCTTTAAATACACCATTTTGAATGGTTACCAGCTCGCATATCCCCATTTAGTTGACATGGATTAGCTACCCTTCTGCTAGAACTCCACTCAGATAATGTTCTACGGTCACTACGGTGTTCGTTGCCAGGCAGCGTGCACTTCACTCCCCATACAGCACGCGCTATACTGATTATTTCAAATTCAAATCTCACTGTAGCTACTCATGTACGTATGAAAAAGCAAATTATTATGCATTTCCTTCCCAATTTAACTGATAAACTGATTGCTTCCGTGATTTCATGGGACAGTACAGCAAGGAAAACTTTGCCGTGGATAACTACTTGATGCGTTGACTGAAATCACCAGCCGTGCTCGTATGTGCGACAACAAGATAAAACGTTGCAAAGATTTGGTTCAAGCCATATCCTTGCGGGAAATAGGGAATGGGGCCCAGATGGCGGCATTGGCTTGATGGTCCTTCTGGCTGTAGGTGTGGAGTAGAAACTAACCTAAAGAAAAGTGATGAGGGTTTGCTTGAGGCGGAACATAAACGGATCTGAAACTCCTTATGAAAAAAACGTTTATATATATATATATATATATATATATATATATATATATATATATATATATATATATATATATATATATATTGCTATGGTATTAATCTTTGAGTTTGGTAACCCATAACCCTACATATCACGGTGAATCATATTGACAATCTTCTGTATGGTGGAAGCAGGAGGTCGACCTCGGTCTTGGTCCATTTGGGGTGAGCGCTACTCGAGCCGAGGTGGTGGACTTCACCAGGTCAGTATTGATTGACACTCTGAGGATCATGGGAGGCGTAGGGCGGCCTGAGGTGGACCCGTGGGGCTTCCTGCTGCCTCTGGGACCTCTGGTGTGGACTGCCATCCTGGCGGCGCTGCTGGTGGTGACGGGCGTTGTGTGGCTCCTGTCCTTATGCCTCATTCGCGAAACTCGCACTCGAAGTGGCGAACGCGAACCAACTGACGGTTTTTTCCTGTATGTTCGAGTCTTGCTACAGCAAGGTAGGCCACATATGGGTTCAGAGTATGTGATATGATTACATGTATAGCTTTTGGACACTCACATAGAACCATTCCTTGTCCAATTCAGTTTCATTCCTTCAATTGAATTATGTACATTTCGTATTAGCGAGTCATCCATTTCTGCGATATCTGTAAATTTCTTATAATGAAGGCCATGAAAGAATTGCCACCATCAGCAAAAAAAATTATACTGTCCTCGTCACTGCATCCCACAATGCAGTGATGCATTTTGTTGTCTAGATATATTTACAATCGATTAGTTTTTCAAGGGTTGGCGTAGGACGATCACAAATCACCTCACAAACGTGTTCTGGCCACATTGTGGGGTTTCTATGCCACTGCAGAACACGTGTCAGTTTTGTTAGATTTTATACCTTAGAATTGGACGACGTTTTGTTGACGATGGACAAATGAATGAACCTAAGGTGTGCTACAGACACGCGGGGGTTGCCTGGCGAGCGGTGGTTGGAACGTCTGGTGTTGGGGTCGTGGATGGTGATGACGCTGGTGTTGACCAAGAGCTACGCTGGTAACCTCATGTCCATGTTGGCTGTCAGGTACATCCCGCAGCCCTACCAGTCCCTTAGAGATGTGCTGGACGACCCCTCCGTTACTATGATATGGGAGGCTGGAACTGTGTATATTCAATATCTTCGGGTGAGTGCGTGTTTAAAATTACCTCTGGCAAACTCTAATATAGGACATAGATGAAAGACTGACCAATTCCGTGTGTTTTTGATGTGGATTCAACGTGGTTCGCTTGTCTTACTGGATTCCTTGTTATTTCCATCGATATAACATGAAATTTATGGAGACTATCGGCTCACTATTTTCTGGGAACTATGATTATTATCAAAATAATAGACATAACTTCACTGGTTAATTCCCTTTGCCAGTGGGACATTTGATTAGAGCTAATTTCGGTTTTCTTTTGTCTGTATACAACCCACTTGAAATCCTGCAGGCTGTGGAGTCTGGGATATTCCGCGAAGTCATGGACTCAGAAGAGGATGGTCGCTTGATTTACACGACAACCACGGGTTACCTGGAGGCGGCGCAGACGCTGGTGGTAGGAGGTAGACACGTCCTGGTGGTAGAGGACCTTACAGGGAGGGTCATCATGGCTGACCACTTCTCTCTCACAGGTGGCAACACTTTGATGTTCTGGGTTACCTGAGAGGGTGTATATCTTCACTGTATTGTACTTAAGGAGGGATTAGGCGTGGCAGCAAAGGACGAAAAAGGGTAGACATTCGCTTCATTGTACAAACTGATACTTTTGTCAACACAGTCATAATCTGTAGAGCAGGTATGAATGGCTTTTCCACGAGGAAGTGAAATCTGCTTCTTCTCGGTGAAGATGCAATTCTGGGAAACAGAATGAACGATCTTTATATGAATCACGAAAAAAGAATAAAATCTTTGAAGCAGAGGGGATCTGTTCAGGTTTCTATTGAAAACAGACCAAAGATTTTGTGAATTCTGATGACACAAAATCCTTAATGGATGATGAGAATATCATAATTGAACATTCGCTCTCTATCTATCTATACTTGTTTTTCTACCTGGACAGGAAAATGTGACTTCTATGCATCTAGGGAGTTATTCTTGCCTGTCTTCCTGAGCATGATTGGCCAGAAGGATCATCCGATCGTCTCAGCTTTAAGTAAAAGGTAATAACTGCAGTTCCAAGATGTAGGCATCACCTTCACTTTGGCCTTACTGGAGAAACGTATCGCTCGTAATATCCGACATGGCGAGTCGGTATTGGTTTCGATATGTGTGTGTGTGTGTGTGTGTGTGTGTGTGTGTGTCCCTTATGGTTGATCATGGCAGTTATCTCTATTCAAATTTTAACCAAATTCTGTATCATTGCTAGAGGGGGGTTGCGGAGACCTCCTGTAGCTTAAAGCTTCACAAGATCGAGGAGAAAGGTCACTAATGTTATGGCACTTGTGGCAAGACCTGTAGTACGGTTGTAACGGGCCACTGGCCTGGTGGGGTTGAGGCGGCCGGCTCGCGTGCCGGCTGACTTGGTGGCTCAGTCTGGGCGCAAATGTCGCCAGTCTCCGTGGGCGGAAGGTGTTTGCATGGTGTCGAGCTAGTTCACTCCTTATGGAACCCATGTGTGTGTGTGTGTGTGTGCTGTGAAAGTTGGGTGGTACTAAGCAATAGATAGGTGGGCCGTCATGAAACTTCCTTATCATCTGTTCCTCATAAACAACCACATGCAAGTCAAATATTAACACTGATCTGAGTCTTGCTAAGTTTCACCTCCCGTGACAAAATTGGAGAAATTTCACTGCAGTTCATTCATCATTTTCCAGGATTTAAGAGTGTGTATTCCAAGGAATTAATTCCAGTCTTTATGGTCTGCAGCATCAAGTATGTGAACGAGGCTGGATTCTATGGGTACTGGAGGAAACATCTTAGTATCAACTCTACCAGATGTGTTCGACCCCCTACCAAGATCACTGTCAACACTTCGCTCTCTTTTACCAACGTGTGGGTAAGATACCTTAAAAAATTATCATCTCTGGCAAAAAAAACTTGGGTAACACCAGGACCCTTTCATAGGAACTGATCCTGGGGTAATCATGGATAGACTGAATATCAGTAATATACGTGCAATGAATATGTCAGGTACCTAGATAGATCAGACGGTACTAACACCTGCCTGACGGAGACGACCTTTTTCATTTCAGGGAATGTTCGTGGTGCTCGCTGGCGGCCACGCTGTCGCTCTCCTGCTGCTCTGTCTCGAGCTTCTCATTGTTCCCTATCTCCAGACACAGGAAACTTCACCTTCGCTATCTCCTCAGGCTATTAAACTTCACATCTGACTCGCGTTTGGAGATAGCATTAATCGCCTCCTTGGTGTCGAAATTTGTAAGAATTTGTCGATCTTCTAAAAGAAAAAAAAAAAAATCCCTCATAAAACGTTCAATCGCAGGACTCTACTTTCATTCTACCATTTGGCAAATCTGTCATCACTTCTTATAAGTCCAGTTCTCTGTAGCTGGGCGGGAGAACTGAAGACATAACATGAGTAGTGAAGCACATATGGATGATTATATATATATATATATATATATATATATATATATATATATATATATATATATATATATATATAATTGTCTGTACACTATAGCGTTGTTCAGTTTTTAGAACAATTAATTTTTTTTTAATATATTCCAGGGATATACATGCCGCTCCATACTAATCCTATTCTTACTTTTCATACAAATCATGCATACATTTTTATTCACGTCGGTAATAGAATTCATATCTACGAACGAAACCCCATACGAGTCAATGAGTAACCGACTCCTGGATTGAAAACGTGTTGTTGCCGACAAAGGTCACTGATATATTTTTAAAGCAGTTTGCTTTCGAAAGTTTATCGTCTCCGCATTTGGTAAACAATACCATAAGATTACTATGCAGTAGTAAGCAAAAATGATAAAAGCAATAGCGACACTATAATTACTACTTATAATAATGATAACAATACTACTACTAATAATAATAATGATAATATTAATAACATTTATAAGGATTATCATCATTAGTATCATCAACGCACAAAAATCTACCAAAGACCTCACTGTTTTTTTTTTTTTTTCGACCCAGACATTTTAGAAAATATAGCCCGTTATCACTGCCGTAAAGATATTCGCTATTACCAGTCTATATCTTCTATTTGCAGGTCTGTCTATACCTGTGATATGTATATTTTTGTCCTATTTTGTCATGGTTGTGTAGTATCAAGGGTCATTAGACTAGGTTAGAATAAAGGAACAATGAAGTGTGACCTCATGTAATTGACCCTCCGTGACTTTATGGGATAATAGGTTTCCTCATGTCTCGACCTCGAGTGACCTCTGTCACCTGACAATCGTGCACACTCTGAGATCAATGCCTGTTGCAGTGTCGTACTCATATGAACCCTCGCTTTCAGGACGTATGCTACGAGCGCATCAACGAAGTTATAGGGTGTCCATGGGGATCATTTATGACCGTTGTATTGTGTATAATGTGAAACCAGACACAAGGTAAAAGCTTTGAAAAGTGAAAAGAGGAGGATCCCCACCAATGTTTCCCCCCCTTTCCTTTCTTTACAATGATGGTGTGGTAAAAATACGCTACAGAGGTGGAGAGTTTGTCTGATCAATAAACATCACCCTCGGACACCACACCACCGCAGAAATCATCGTATATCACTCACCTGAGGTCAGAACGCAGGTTTGGCAGGCCGCGCACGTCTCTCTAAAACACCAATCACAGTGGCTTGTGTTGTCCTGAAGCATCACTGGCCACTCATAGAGAAACGTATCTCTAACGCTGACCAATGATCACCTTATCCATAAACACAGTCGACCAATGAGGCGTTGTTGTGTGACTCCATCACGGAGTGTGTCCAGTTTATAAAGATGGTGTGAGGCTGGGGTGCAGATTGTACTGGTGCGGTGCAGCTGCCGCCGTCAACACCGTAACAACCAGGTCCTGCTACTCCCCCTCACACGTCAACCGTAAAGGTTTCTGTCTGTTCGAATCATTGCTGGAGATTGTTGGCTGTTACTGGGTCTAAGTAAATTTGTGGTTATTTGTTCATATTTGAGCGTACACACTATCACACACGTTTATCTAATACATATCTAACAGAATATCAACATTACTATCAAGCAATTTATATTTTGTAAAAGCAGTTATCTCCTTTTCACATGTGAGAGTTTTCGGACATTATTCCACTGGAACTGACAATAGTCAACACAGTTAAAACAATTCAAGCAGCATAATTTCTCTTGTCGTACCAGTGAAGCAAAGTTTTGGAAAAGCTGTTGATTAAATTTTGAACGAATAGCTTATAAGTATTTACACTCTCCTTGTAACTAGTGTATTCAGGAAGCTAGAACGATTCTTTCGGAACAAGAGTTGCCATCGGGCGTCAGTAAACTATCATTTACCTCCTAGGAATTTCACCTTTTAGACTGGCACATGACTAGCTCTACCTACGTTTACTATCACGCCTGTTTTTTAAATGAAATCATGATACCGTGAAGTTCTCGTATTCTCAAACATCGTTCATCTGTTTATATATCTTCTGGGAATGCATGACACCAGTGTAGGCTAGAAAGAGAAGTCTTACCATAGTGTCATGAAGTTAACCGTGTTTACATACGGAAGGGGTGGCGTCCACCACGCCATCTTTTGCCAGAGTTTTGCAACTCCTCTCAGTATACCTTCAAAATCAATAGATAAATTAGATATTATATCATTTTACTTTCAAAACCTAAGACGTAATTAGAAGTAACTCACCGTTCACCATTCTTCTTTTAAATAATTAATTAATTCAAAAAACGTTTGCTTACACGTACATATTAAAACGTTTTCTTTGCTTCCACGTACCTTTGAAAAAGTTTTCTTTTTTACTGTAATAGTGAAGCACCAGGGACACAACAAACAGATTATAAAGAAGAGTCTATATCATCTTGATAACAGCTGAGTCTTACGAATTCAGGTCCTTTTGAGTATGATATTTTAAACGTTATACAGCTATTAAACAAGCGGGGATAATGATACAGTATGACGGAGTATTACACAACATGTGAAATACAAGTATTCTTTAAAAAACCTGATATGGATATCATCCATAATCGTACACGTCCAGACATATTTTAGAATATATATATATATATATATATATATATATATATATATACATATATATATATATATATATATATATATATATATATATATATATATATATATATATATATTTTTTTTTTTTTTTTTTTTTTTTTATACTTTGTCGCTGTCTCCCGCGTTTGCGAGGTAGCGCAAGGAAACAGACGAAAGAAATGGCCCAACCCCCCCCCCCCATACACATGTACATACACACGTCCACACACGCAAATATACATACCTACACAGCTTTCCATGGTTTACCCCAGACGCTTCACATGCCTTGATTCAATCCACTGACAGCACGTCAACCCCTGTATACCACATCGCTCCAATTCACTCTATTCCTTGCCCTCCTTTCACCCTCCTGCATGTTCAGGCCCCGATCACACAAAATCTTTTTCACTCCATCTTTCCACCTCCAATTTGGTCTCCCTCTTCTCCTCGTTCCCTCCACCTCCGACACATATATCCTCTTGGTCAATCTTTCCTCACTCATTCTCTCCATGTGCCCAAACCATTTCAAAACACCCTCTTCTGCTCTCTCAACCACGCTCTTTTTATTTCCACACATCTCTCTTACCCTTACGTTACTTACTCGATCAAACCACCTCACACCACACATTTTCCTCAAACATCTCATTTCCAGCACATCCATCCTCCTGCGCACATCTCTATCCATAGCCCACGCCTCGCAACCATACAACATTGTTGGTACCACTATTCCTTCAAACATACCCATTTTTGCTTTCCGAGATAATGTTCTCGACTTCCACACATTTTTCAAGGCTCCCAAAATTTTCGCCCCCTCCCCCACCCTATGATCCACTTCCGCTTCCATGGTTCCATCCGCTGACAGATCCACTCCCAGATATCTAAAACACTTCACTTCCTCCAGTTTTTCTCCATTCTAACTCACCTCCCAATTGACTTGACCCTCACCCCTACTGTACCTAATAACCTTGCTCTTATTCACATTTACTCTTAACTTTCTTCTTCCACACACTTTACCAAACTCAGTCACCAGCTTCTGCAGTTTCTCACATGAATCAGCCACCAGCGCTGTATCATCAGCGAACAACAACTGACTCACTTCCCAAGCTCTCTCATCCCCAACAGACTTCATACTTGCCCCTCTACACACCATAATCTACACACCATTTACACGATACATGACGTAAAGAATCTATCACAAAACTTCAGGTAAATATGTAGATATAAAAACCATATTTGGTGTTAAAATGCTTCCTTACGTCTCGAAGCTCTGGAAGTCTCTACACCTCTATGTCTCCCTAACACCTATGGCCTGGCTATTTTCTAAAAGGTGGGTTTTTCGTTTCGTCTGAAATTCTTGAAATACTCTATCTCACTTGCTTTTAAACACAACCCTCCCATTAACCCTTTTAACACTGTAAGGCCATATAACCTGTAACAGCGTTAATGCATAGAATATATATTCTGAAGCGTTCAGCTAGTGCACTCCAATGGCACCGGAAGACCAAACTGGCACGAAAAGAGTGTTCACAGGTCTTGATCCTCACCAGCATTACGACACTGGGTGTAGAGGGGGTGAGAATCACAGTAGTGTATACTATGAGAAATCATATACAAGAATAAGTAATTGCATAGAAGAATTCAGCGAGAGGAAGCAGTTTTCTGAGGAGGCTACACCAAGGCAGTGTGTGGTTGGTAAGGAAGACTGTGGTATGAAGAGGAAGATAATTCTCAGAGAGGCAATTTCATTTTCCCCCTGTAGTCACAAGTAGTCACTTTTGCCGTCGAGGTTACGGGGCCTCCGACATAGCGCGTCAAAGTGACGTCTTCGTGTTTGCGTCTGTCGATTATAGGTATCTCTTCGGATAAACAACATTTCATTTCATTCCACACAGGAATATTATGGTACGTGGTCGCACGTTGAAGCCAACCAGCATAGACGACAGGGCGCGGTTCGTCTTGATGTGGGTAGATGGTGTGTCTGCCCGCGACATTGCTTTGGCGACGGGGGCCAGTGTGTCCACCGTATATAGATGGATTAGACGGTGGCAGCGAGATGGCAGTGTTGACTCAAGACGTCGTAGATATGTGTCTCTGTTAATGCCACGACTGAAGGACCCGCTGAGCGTCCAGGAAGGTGGTGGTACTTCGTCATTTCCGACCACCTCGATGGACGTCGATTACCCATTCCATGCACATCGTAGAACGAACACATTTCCTCACGACCTCCTGAAAAAAAGAGAGAATTGTTACGCACCTGTGTACACTGAAAATGTAGATCTGCGCAAAAGGAACTATGACCTTCGGCACAATTTGGCGTATGCAGATCTTACTTCAAACTTGAGAGACAATATATTAGTAAATGAACCGAGGGACTCGTTCCTTGTGCCCCCTGGGGCCCAGCGGTGGCTGGGTCCTCACACCACCTGAGCAGCCTGCCCGTCTAACAATCAATATATATATATATATATCCTTATGGTTGTGAAAATCTTGTTAGCATCTGCAAAATATAAAGTGTTGTTGTGAGAGTATATAGGAAAGTATATAAGATAAAAGTTTATATTGCATAGTGAAAGTTGTAGAAAGGAATAAATTCTGAAGATATGTGGGTTTAGCTGTAGAGCTAACATTTATCTGTGATTTCCGACACAATGTAGTGGTTTCAGATCATAATAAACCTGATCCTAATGTACCTTTTATCATTCTCTAATCCTTAGAAAAATAATTCTTGAAACAGTGGAATGTAATCTAATCCCTAGCATAATTACCTTGATGATACACATATTGATACATCTATACCGGTACTCACAACTACAGATATAGAAAAAAAATACATCGTAGAATTTATCTGTGAAAAGATAATTCCTGACAGGAGTAAGATATAAGGAGTTCGTAAAGCTTATAGATTCTTCTGATTAAAATAATTATTTGGTTTACATAATCACCTTACTTGGGCCTTTCTCTTTTGAGTTTACTAAATTTTTGACCCATCATTCATGGTTTTCATCACTCTTTCTCTTCTATTTGTCTCTTAAGGAATACAGTGTATCGGGCCTCGGAACTCTTCATTTCTCTCGAATCCAATTCCGACTTAATTTCTGCTCGATCTTAGACGAGAGGAAACGTCCAGTATTTTTTGTATTCCATCTATTCCTCCTGTACTTCTAGCCGACCAATCCAAAGCAAACTATGTCTCTGATAAAGCGACTTTTTTGCGCACGTTATTTTCCTTTAATTCTACTCTGGACGATTCCACATCTCATCTTACCCCTTCACAAACCCTCCTACAGAACCCATGCAGTTTTCTTCTGAGACAACGATATCCTTCTAATTACTGGTCCATGTCCTGATAGTAAAGTTAAAACCGATATATCAAAAGTATATATATATATATATATATATATATATATATATATATATATATATATATATATATATATATATATATATATATGTTGGGCATCAGTTACATATGTAAACAGATGAAAGTCCAAAGGAAATGGCTAGAATATGAACCTTAAACAAGAGACGACGTCCGCTGTGAATGAAGATATCTTTTTTTCCCTATGATCCTCAGAGATCGGCGAAGTGGTCGGCAGTGGCTATGGTGGGTGTGACGTCACTGCTGTTGACCCTGACTGTGGCTGTCATCCTGGCTGTGGCCCAGCTGCCTCGCCCTCATAGTAAGTCCTCAACTGTAGTCACATGGTTGTCGTTCGATGATGTATTTGTGATGATCGATGGAAGGGATCGTATCCAGTTTAATTAGGTGGTTTGGTCTTGTTATCTATTACCATTGCTTTCTTGTCGCTGTTATGTCATTTCCTTACGTTGATCTGTCAGGGATATTTTGTGATTTTATCTTATGCTTCTTTAGCTACTCCCTTACAGGTGCCTGCGTCATAGGAGTAGGCTGAGGAAGAGTCAGTGATAATGTTTAATGTTTTCAACATTTTTAGATCAGAAGTTTCAGGTGTGTTGTATGGTGCTTGTGTTTGTGTTGCTCCGATCTCACAGTTTAGACCGAGTTATATAATTTTTTCTTGTCCTAAAGACAGAAATATCTTTTTACTGTACAACTACTTTCTTCTGTATGTCAAACTTTGCTTTACGCTATAAGAACCCAGCCTCTCGTGGCACCAGGTGGCAAGGAGACGATACAAGTGGTGAGCGTAGCGGTGGAGAAGGTGCTGGCTAGTGAGACGCGGGACCTCTGTGCTCTCTTCCTCCTCACAGACGGCACCACTTCGGCTCACTCTGTTTTCACGGTAAGTCAACGCTGCCTCACATATCCCTCATATTGTCACATCACCATTGTCTTAATGCTCACTCTCTTTTATCAACTGCTCTAAAGTTACATCTCAACAACAGTCTACACACATGGTTGTCTCAGTTATACTGCCGTATCAATCTAGGAGATGAGGTGGTTGCAGGCCCCTGGAGGGCTGGCACTCTTCGAGGTGACAGCTAAGGGCAAGAGGAACCTCAACATGACGCAGGGACACTTGGCGGAGATGATCGCCGGGGCTCGGCGGGTGAGTCCAGTTGGTCTGTTGCGGCAGTGATGATAAGAGGTAAGTCGGTGACATTACTAGTAGGTGTATAGATTACCTAGTAGTACAAATGCGACTCGAACACTGCATGAGGGTGATGGCGGCGGTGGGGTGTGCCGGTTGACCGCAGCAGAGCGCGATAAAGTAGGGGGCAAGTGTAGGAAAGTCGTGCCACCTCCAATCAGATCAAAGCATCACGCGCGCTGACGCGCCGAAGCCAAACGCATGCACGTCTTCCCGGAAAAGCTACCATCAATTTTCCAGGCCAGTCTAATACCAGAAGTTGACTCGAGAAAAAATCTTATGATTATACAGCGAGATATTCTCATGCATATACACCTGAATATTAACATATACATGGGTTTATGTGACACATCAAGAAGCTGGTGATGAAGATAGATATAAAATAGCTAGGACAGGGAAATCCGTTTCATCACTAGGATCGAGAGTATGGACTGGGATAAGTGCCGTATATGCTTGGTGATGTAACTTACTAATGTAGGCATTAATTGCTGGGAAGGGGTAACTATTGTATCTCAAAACGCGAGAAGCATTACTAGTGAGGGCAGACCATAGTACCGTTTTGGGCAGGCTACACTACTAGTAAGGGTAGGCCACTCTATTAGTTAGGGTAGGCCACACTATTAGTTAGAGCAGGCCACACTAATATTAGTAAAGGCAGGCCATATAACAGGCGAAGGAAGGCCACATTACTTGCAAGGGTAGGCCACACTAATATTAGTAAAGGCAGGCCACACAACAGGCAAAGGAAGGCCACACAACAGGCAAAGGAAGGCCACATTACGTGTAAGGGCAGGCCGCACTAATAGCACCATATCAACGTCAACAGCTGCGACAAGTGTCGCGATGCGTGACGTTGGTGGTGGTGAGCGACGACCCAGTCTTCCTAGTCGCCTCGGCCGAGTGGCTCCTCAACGGCCGCCTCCTGAAGTGGTCCAACAGGCTCCTGGCCGTCACCAGCCGGCCACTCCATGACCTGCGACACCTCCACGGCACCTTCTCTATGATGAATTCTATGGTGATGATCGTGGACGCTGACAAATCCTACCCCAGGTAGTAACCGGCTGTTATGTTGTCCCTTGTGGACACTGCTCGAGTTCCATCGCAGTCATAACCACATTACTTATGAATCGAATTCTTAAATGACACTCAGTTTGAACAGATGAATTCTATAAATCAAAGGCAATATAATGGGTAGGAGCGGCAGGGCTAAAGTCAGCATTTACTGAAAGAGAGCAGAGGAGAATCGGTTTTATGGTGCTTTGTATTCATGTCTTTGTTGTTGTACGTAGATTTGGTTTTCAGAATAGGTCAACTAAGCCGTGTCTTAAGGAGGCAGCCCAAAGTAGGGGCAGGAAATTTCCATAGCATCTTGCAGATTCGGGCTCTCCGAGCTGTCGTCTGCTTTGTGTTGACATTTCGTCTATTTACAGCTGTAAGATGTACGTGTACCTGCCCTTCAGTCCCTCGGAGGATCGTGTGGACTGGGTTGCTTCCTGGTCGACTTCACGCGGTTTCACGCTGAGCGTTCAACTCCCACTCTTCCCCGAGAAATTCTCAGTAAGTGAGAAGGGCCGATTGGTCTGGGAAACTCGATGAATGTTAACCAAAAAGATGTGCTTCCTTATCAACAAGACACATTTCAAAATGATATTCAGAGATATCCAGCATACATCTACTTGAAAATGGGCATGAGAGATATGACTGTAGTTTTAACCAATGTAATTCAGATGTTTGATAAGACGTATATTCGTCTCCTTGGCCACAGGTTCGTATACAGACCAACACTGCTAGTGGCGGCTGAAGAGTTCCCTCCACATGTCATCCTGGATCCCAAATGGATACCTGGGAGGCCCATCAACTTTATAGGACCAATAGCAAACGTTCTGGAGCTCATTGCTCAGGATTGTAACTTTTCGTAAGTCGTAGTGTCATCTTTCTATCTCATTGTGCTTATGATGAAAGTTAGTCCTTTCAGGTTTATCTATAATACTAATGTATTGTTACAAACATAAAGCAATGTCTCGTAGTAGTGTGCACTCTCGGATGGTAGTGCTTCTGTTTTAAGATTCTACTACGACTGTGAATTTTGATAAAGCATGATCATTTCTGCTGAGACAACTTGCAGCTAGAACAACACCAGCATGAGCAGTTCACAGCGCTAATAATAGTTTGAAACACCATGAGCAATTCACGGCTCCATGAGCAGTTCACAGCACTAATAACAGTATACTACAACATGAGCAGTTCACAGCATCATGAGCAGCTTATGTCAAGAAAAATTCACAACACCTATGTATCATAGATATTGTTTTGGAAAAAAGTAACTTACCAGTGAGTGTGAATAACGCTTGTAGTTAGTCAAGATATCATCAGATGTAGCATTCATGAGTACTTACTCTTCAAGGTACGTCTTCGAAAAGCCACTGGACGGATCCTGGGGAACCAAAACAGAAAGTGGGAGCTGGTCTGGCATGGTGGGGATGGTGCACAGGAAGGTCAGTGTCGAGGGTTTAGTATTTGTTCCACTACACATGATGACATGTCCTAAACATCAAGGGAGGGGATGAGTGCTCCTTAAAAGCAAATTGAAAGCCTAGAATGACAAGCTCTGTGAGGATTAAGAAAGGCAATCATTGTCCATGGCTAAATCTCTGACGAAGTATAAGTGTGTCTGTTTAACACCTTTCCTCGAATTTTTGAAGTCCTAGTCTTCATTGTGCTCATTCTGTGTGTACACTGTCTAATTCTGGCTGCCATTGATTTTATGAACCATTAACTATTATTACTATCATTATTATCATTATTATTATTATCATTATTATCATTATTATCATCACCACTGTTAGTACAAATTATTATTATCATTATCATTATTATTATTATTATTGTTATTATTATCATTATTATTATTATTATTATTATTATTATTATTATTAGTATTATTATTATTATCATAATTATTATAATCATTATTAATATTATAAACACAGTCATAGGATTGTACAAATAAATTCATACACACACACACACACACACACACACACACACACACACACATACACACACCGGGAAAAGCATCATGCATTTGGGCTAGTTGGTGAGTGTATATATGTTTGTGTATACTTAAGGTGAAGATAGTGAATATGGACTAGGTTAAAAGACGGGGTAACATGAGTCCTTTCTCCCAGTAACAAAAGCATAAGTATCACAAATAGTGACCATACTCCCCTACAGCTGGTGATTTCAATGAACGCATCAAGTAGTTATCCAATGCAGAAATGTACATAACCACTTCTGTGGTAGGCTTTTGCACAAGTAAGGACCTACGTCGTCAAGGAGGGAGTTGACACTCCTTTTGCAGCCTCGAAGGAGCACTGGTTATTATGTGCAATGGAAGCGAGGCGAATGGGTGACATACCTTTTGGGTGACGGGTGGAGCACAGAGCGAGGCAGGGCCTCCCAATCTTCATGATGCTCGTGTTTTATTCCAAGAATCATTTGATTGCGTTACAAAGTTTAATGAAGAGAAAAAATATACTGAAGATTATAGGATATGTTGACGACCGAGAATCTTAGCAAACACTGATGAAAATATCTTTGGGACAAATAAGAAATGAACAACCATTAGACTAGAAGATTGATATACAGGTCTACAAGCCATTTGACCTGAAGATAGATGTGCGAGCAATATATCCGATTTAGAGGACTGAGAAAATAGAGCAATTTGTCCGCTTCTGTGACCAAAGCCCCACATTGCCATATCCACGAGACATAGAAAGATGTGCTCAGATGGTGGTGCGATGGGTGTTCATTCTTTATGGAGCAATGTAGAATAGAATTCGAACCAAAAGTAGAACCTTAAACATGAGCAAGGTAAATAGAAAAAAATTGATTCCCTGTTTTTAAGAAAAAGATTTGTATACCGTTCTTGTCTAACCTTTGCTGAGTGATTACTCTAGACTTTATAAATTTGAAAATTTGAGAAATCCAAGAAAAATGCACACGCTAATAAGGTGTATTCCTTCCTAAAGGCTGCCTGCTGCTGTTAGAAATTTACCACGATATCCCTGAATCATGTGCACCGATACTTTGGGTAACCACTTGAGGTTTGCATCGGTCACCAGATGAAAAATAATGATAGTGAAAATAGATTATTATTATCTTTATTATCATTATTATCATTGTTATTATTATTATCATTATCATTATTAATATTATCATTATTATTATTATTATCATTATTATCATTATATGCTAAACAAAGGCAAATGTATGTGAGAGATGGGTAGAAAATTAATGTTGATATTGCATGTATCTTTTCGGGGAAGCCTTGTACCTGTCCAGTTGTAGTTTATGTAAAGTTTATTGCCATCATCTATCAAATACTGCGTGAGCCTCACCAGCTGTACATATCACTGTGATGGAGGCTGCTTCATCCTGACCTTTTTTACTCATCTCATTCGGGTGGACACAGGAGGTGGACATTGGACTTGGTCCCTTCGGCATCAGCGCTACTCGCGCTGAGGTGGTGGACTACGTATGGGCCATCATATCAGACTCCCTCAGGATCATGGCCAGTCGAGGGATCCCGGAGGTGGACCCATGGTCCTTCCTGGTGCCCCTGAGACCCTTGGTGTGGGGGATCGTCCTGGTGGCCCTGATGGTGGTGCTTGCTATCCTGCTCCTCATGGCAGCATATTCTCCTGGTAAAATTCGTAGCCACAGCAAGAGGGCTTGGGAGGATCTCTTCCTTTACGTTCGAGTTACGTTACGACAAGGTAAGTCAATATGTTGATAGTACATGCAGTAGAAATGTCAATATGGCTAAGTTTGTGGAAAGAAACGTGTTTCTTCTTCTTACCGAAAATACAGCCCCAAATCTGCTTTTCAACATGTGGTGTCTTTCATCCTAAAATCCTATTCTTTTCCCCAATCTTTACTTTTTCAGTTGTACATACTCTCATCCGGTGCTACGACTGATTCTAACAAAACTAGATTTGCAATTTTTGTCACTTGTCATGATAGATGAGTTTCCAATTTATAACGTGATCGTGATATCTCCAGTTCTATATGCACTGATTCCACTGTTGATAATGAAGAAAGGTACAAGCCTAAAGACTTTGCAGATATGCCGCTGCCCGTCGAGCAAAGTTGGGAGAGACTGATGCTGGGAGGATGGATGATCATGACGATTGTGCTCACTCGCAGCTACGCTGGAGCCCTCATGTCTATGCTGGCCATAAAGAACGTTGCCCAGCCCTTCCAGTACCTCAGAGATGTGATCAGTAACCCGGCTATAAGCATGGTCTGGCAAGCAAACTCTGTTCACTTACAATATATGTGGGTGAGTCGTAGTATTTGAAACTGTACATACAGGTGTAATCTGCCTCATAGCGAGTTGACAATTGCACAAAAGAACAGGATGGAAACCGAATGAGTATGTTTCTCTAGGGGAATAGCATCTTCTCAAAGCACAGAAAACGAATTTTTGCGCAGCGTAGGTATTGCGAACAGAACATAATTCAAGTAGGAACTCATTTTGCCAGAGTATCAAAGACATGTTTTTCACTTCCTACAAAATTTGTAAATACTTTTCCTCCTTATCTCTTCTTTCTTCTTTTCATTAAGCTCTCTATGTTTTGATTAAGGCCCGGCCTTCTTGTGGTGGACTTCTGACCGTGACTGGAGCCTCTAACATAAAAAGATAAAAGGTCACAGATTGAACCTGTTTACAGACTGTGAAATCCGGGGTATTCCGTGACGTGCTGGAGACGGAGAAGGATGACCGCCTCATGTTCGTGACGTCCCCATCCTACATGGGTATCGTGAGGAACCTGGTCTCCAAAGACCGTCACGTCCTAGTGGTTGAGGAACTGACGAGCAGAGACCTCATGGCCGACTACTTTTCACACACAGGTTCTCTGGCAAAGTGTCCCAACTCCAGATACCGCTAGTACAGTAGTTTCGATGCCCTTCGTTTACGGTATAGAAGTGTTGGGGGTTTTCATCTTGCTTGGTTACGTCATTGTCTCATGGTCAATACAATTCAAGGCGAATGTAGTTTAGAGCCTTTCATGCAGTTCACAGAAACAGTAATTCCCATCTTCATCTTTGGGAGAATTTACAGTTTTTTTTTTTATAAGTGTTTCTCGTGTTGTCACTCTTCTCTCCGCATCACACAATGTTTTTACATAATGTGTATAGAAGTATCTAACGCCCTGACAGGCCGGTGTGAATTCTACTTGTCGAAGGAGAAATTCTTACATATCTACTTCAGCATGATCGGCCAGAAGGACCATCCTCTTGTCCCGGCCTTTAGTAAGAGGTAACAATATATCATCAGAATCCCATTAGCTTGCAGTTTATCCCTATGATTAAGTTTATCACTTTATTCATCTGTGTGTGTGTGTGTGTGTGTGTGTGTGTGTGTGTGTGTGTGTGTGTGTGTGTGTGTGTGTGTGTGTGTTTAAGACGGGACGTCACTTAAAAATCTAACTCTTATACAATGTATATCAAAACTCTACTCTTTGGTTCGCTTCTAAACACAAGGTTTATGAAAATGCAAATCAAATACTTGACATCATAAGTAAACAAACTTTCAGTAAGTTATTTTTATATATGCAACAAATAGTAAAGATATCTAATTGTTAATGAAAGTCTTAAATGAGGGAATAGTAGCTTACTTTAGAGGGAAAACTATTTAATTCTATAAGGAAAAAGTATCGTATTATGAACTGATTTGGGTCTCGTGTCCCACAGAACTAAGATAGTGACGGAGGCTGGCTTGTATAACTACTGGGTGCGACACCTCTCCGCTAATTCCACTAGATGCGTTCGAGCTCCTAGCCAGATCACTGTCAGATCAGCTCTGTCTTTTATGAACATCTGGGTAACACATTCATATAACATTCATCCCTTATGAACGTATATCATGTATATCTCTGTTGCAAGATACCATCATAAGACAACTACATATTATCAACATATGATACTTACGAGACGTGTTGTCTTTGATCCAGTATATTAGACGGCGCTAAACAAAGATCCTGATTGACTGAGACGCGTCCTCCGTTTCAGGGAATGTTTGCGGTCTTCGCTGGCGGCCACGCCTTCGCCCTCCTGCTGCTCCTCCTCGAGCGCCTGGTGTCTGACTTCACCTGATCGCATCTGAAATCGCCAAGTGATACCTGATCAATTGGCTATAAAACACACACGTACTTCCCCACCATACCGAAAGGAGAACACTGAGCAAAGACCATATCTTCACTACACAACCGATACGCTGCAAATTACGTACCCAGCCGAGGATAACATTCTATCATAGTTTTACTCAGTATTGCATATGCCACACCTGATAAAGGGAATGAATGTTTCTCAACCATATAAAAAGCAGTGGCAATTTGTTCTCACTCCTGGGTCAATCAATGATTGTTGTGATCACATCTCTAATACAAAATCCAGTGTATAGGATCCTATATGAATTTACCAGTTATCATATGTGATTAGGCAAAACAAGCAAAGTTGTAGGATTTCTATACTCTATATAAAAAAGTGTTTATCTACATATGTAAAATTGAGCGCATTCATTTATTGTATTGCTAATTCTATCGTTCTCTAATTAAAGACGTTTATTTATTTCCCTGATATTCATTGAAATTATATATATATATATATATATATATATATATATATATATATATATATATATATATATATATATATATATATATATATATATATACATAAGAAAGGATACTACCCACATACACCTTTTATGTCGTGAAGGCAACTTGGAGAGCGAGCGCGGGAAGATTGGTAATCCTTCTCTCCTGTGTTAAACCTTCCCGGAAGGAAGAACAGGAAAAAGAGTTAAGCAAAGATTTTCGCTCTGATCCTCCGTCCTCTTTTCAAAATCAGATCAACATTCGAGAGACAACATAGATTATTCTTTAAAAGTTTTAGAAAATGAACTAAATGGGCACAGGAGGGAATGAACATTAAATTTCTCATCTCTTACCTACAAAGTTTGTGAGGTAAGATATGCTGCTTGGTTGAAAATTTGTGGGATCAATACACTTCATCCTCGAACACCAAAGTACAGCAGAAATCATCGTATATCAACCACCTGAGGTCAGAACGCAGGGTTGGCAGACCGCGCACGTCTCTCTGCTCACCAATCAAAGTGGCCTGTGTTGTCCTAAAGCATCATTGACCATTCAGAGAGACACATGCCTCTAGTATTGACCAATGGCCACCTTACCCACACACACAGTTGACCAATGAGGCGTTGTTGTGTGACTCCATCACGGGGTGTGTCCAGTTTATAAAGATGGTGTGAGGCTGGGGTGCAGCTTGTACTGGTGCGGTGCAGCTGCCGCTGTCAACACCCTTACCCAGGACCTACAAGTCAACTGTAAGGCTTTTATCTATTCAAGTAATCCCTCTTTCGAGTATATGGAGGCAGTAGATAGTGCAGAGAGCAAACAATGTGAAGATTACACCAGTAGACGGTAGCAACTATAAGGTTAAAACGATACCTTAAGATTGCTAAAAAAAAAACTGTGATGTATATATTTTTTTTTTCACATGCGACGCCAAACTGTGTGCGGAGGGAACCAGTATGACAACACTGAGTAACCTGTTCAAACTGAAAACTATAACCACGCATAAGTGATCTTCGATAAGGTCTTCGTGCCAACTTTATGAAGGTGCCACACTAAGGTACCCCTCAGAGACACACTTTTATTTACCTCCGAAATCACATGCATTTAATTTCGCCATTGGGGATGCGGGGCATCCGACATAGCGCGTCAGCAAGACGCTTTCGTTTTTGAGTCTGCTGACTACAGGTATTTTTCCAGATAAATTTTTTTCTTTTCATTCCACACAGGAATAATATGGCACGTGGTCGAGCGTTGAAGCCAACCAGTGCAGACGACCGGGCGCAGTTCGTCTTGATGTGGGTAGAAGGGGTGTCTGCCCGCGACATTGCCGTGGAGACGGGGGCCAGTGTGTCTACTGTGTACAGATGGATAAGACGGTGGCAACGAGACGGCAGCATTAGTACAAGACGCCGTAGATGTGTCTCCAGAATGATAACACAAATAAAGGTTCCAAGGAACACTCGAGCTACCAATTCTCCACTTCCAAACACTTCAATGGACACTTGCCGTAAAACGAACACATATCCAGGTGGCTCTCCAAGGAAGAAAGAGGAATACCTTACACATGCATACACCGCAAATATGTATCAACGCAAGATGAACTACGACCTTCGATATGGTATTGGATATACAGATGCCATTTTAAACTCAAGAAGAAGTACGCCAGTGACTGAAGCCAGAGACTCTCTGCCGGTCGCTCCCTGGGGACCTACGGTGGTTCGGTCCCCTCAATACCTAAACCATCTGAACTACCCACTTGCCTTACAGTGATCACCAATCAATGTGTACATGACTGCGTTGTGAAAACATGATAAAACAACATTGTGAGACCAGTGATATATATATATATATATATATATATATTTTTTTTTTTTTTTTTTTTTTTTTTATACTTTGTCGCTGTCTCCCGCGTTTGCGAGGTAGCGCAAGGAAACAGACGAAAGAAATGGCCCAACCCCCCCCCCCCCCCATACACATGTACATACACACGTCCACACACGCAAATATACATACCTACACAGCTTTCCATGGTTTACCCCAGACGCTTCACATGCCTTGCTTCAATCCACTGACAGCACGTCAACCCCTGTATACCACATGACTCCAATTCACTCTATTTCTTGCCCTCCTTTCACCCTCCTGCATGTTCAGGCCCCGATCACACAAAATCTTTTTCACTCCATCTTTCCACCTCCAATTTGGTCTCCCTCTTCTCCTCGTTCCCTCCACCTCCGACACATATATCCTCTTGGTCAATCTCTCCTCACTCATTCTCTCCATGTGCCCAAACCATTTCAAAACACCCTCTTCTGCTCTCTCAACCACGCTCTTTTTATTTCCACACATCTCTCTTACCCTTACGTTACTTACTCGCTCAAACCACCTCACACCACACATTGTCCTCAAACATCTCATTTCCAGCACATCCATCCTCCTGCGCACATCTCTATCCATAGCCCACGCCTCGCAACCATACAGCATTGTTGGTACCACTATTCCCTCAAACATACCCATTTTTGCTTTCCGAGATAATGTTCTCGACTTCCACACATTTTTCAAGGCTCCCAAAATTTTCGCCCCCTCCCCCACCCTATGATCCACTTCCGCTTCCATGGTTCCATCCGCTGACAGATCCACTCCCAGATATCTAAAACACTTCACTTCCTCCAGTTTTTCTCCATTCAAACTCACCTCCCAATTGACTTGACCCTCACCCCTACTGTACCTAATAACCTTGCTCTTATTCACATTTACTCTCAACTTTCTTCTTCCACACACTTTACCAAACTCAGTCACCAGTTTCTGCAGTTTCTCACATGAATCAGCCACCAGCGCTGTATCATCAGCGAACAACAATTGACTCACTTCCCAAGCTCTCTCATCCCCAACAGACTTCATACTTGCCCCTCTTTCCAGGACTCTTGCATTTACCTCCTTTACAACCCCATCCATAAACAAATTAAACAACCATGGAGACATCACACACCCCTGCCGCAAACCTACATTCACTGAGAACCAATCACTTTCCTCTCTTCCTACACGTACACATGCCTTACATCCTCGATAAAAACTTTTCACTGCTTCTAACAACTTGCCTCCCACACCATATATTCTTAATACCTTCCACAGAGCATCTCTATCAACTCTATCATATGCCTTCTCCAGATCCATAAATGCTACATACAAATCCCTTTGCTTTTCTAAGTATTTCTCACATACATTCTTCAAAGCAAACACCTGATCCACACATCCTCTACCACTTCTGAAACCGCACTGCTCTTCCCCAATCTGATGCTCTGTACATGCCTTCACTCTCTCAATCAATACCCTCCCATATAATTTACCAGGAATACTCAACAAACTTATACCTCTGTAATTTGAGCACTCACTCTTATCCCCTTTGCCTTTGTACAATGGCACTATGCACGCATTCCGCCAATCCTCAGGCACCTCACCATGAGTCATACATACATTAAATAACCTTACCAACCAGTCAACAATACAGTCACCCCCTTTCTTAATAAATTCCACTGCAATACCATCCAAACCTGCTGCCTTGCCGGCTTTCATCTTCCGCAAAGCTTTTACTACCTCTTCTCTGTTTACCAAATCATTTTCCCTAACCCTCTCACTTTGCACACCACCTCGACCAAAACACCCTATATCTGCCACTCTGTCATCAGACACATTCAACAAACCTTCAAAATACTCATTCCATCTCCTTCTCACATCACCGCTACTTGTTATCACCTCCCCATTTACGCCCTTCACTGAAGTTCCCATTTGCTCCCTTGTCTTACGCACCCTATTTACCTCCTTCCAGAACATCTTTTTATTCTCCCTAAAATTTACTGATAGTCTCTCACCCCAACTCTCATTTGCCCTTTTTTTCACCTCTTGCACCTTTCTCTTGACCTCCTGTCTCTTTCTTTTATACTTCTCCCACTCAATTGCATTTTTTCCCTGCAAAAATCGTCCAAATGCCTCTCTCTTCTCTTTCACTAATACTCTTACTTCTTCATCCCACCACACACTACCCTTTCTAAACAGCCCACCTCCCACTCTTCTCATGCCACAAGCATCTTTTGCGCAATCCATCACTGATTCCCTAAATACATCCCATTCCTCCCCGACTCCCCTTACTTCCATTGTTCTCACCTTTTTCCATTCTGTACACAGTCTCTCCTGGTACTTCCCCACACAGGTCTCCTTCCCAAGCTCACTTACTCTCACCACCTTCTTCACCCCAACATTCACTCCTCTTTTCTGAAAACCCATACTAATCTTCACCTTAGCCTCCACAAGATAATGATCAGACATCCCTCCAGTTGCACCTCTCAGCACATTAACATCCAAAAGTCTCTCTTTCGCACGCCTGTCAATTAACACGTAATCCAATAACGCTCTCTGGCCATCTCTCCTACTTACATAAGTATACTTATGTATATCTCGCTTTTTAAACCAGGTATTCCCAATCATCAGTCCTTTTTCAGCACATAAATCTACAAGCTCTTCACCATTTCCATTTACAACACTGAACACCCCATGCATACCAATTATTCCCTCAACTGCCACATTACTCACCTTTGCATTCAAATCACCCATCACTATAACCCGGTCTCGTGCATCAAAACCGCTAACACACTCATTTAGCTGCTCCCAAAACACTTGCCTCTCATGATCTTTCTTCTCATGCCCAGGTGCATATGCACCAATAATCACCCACCTCTCTCCATCAACTTTCAATTTTACCCATATTAATCGAGAATTTACTTTCTTACATTCTATCACATACTCCCACAACTCCTGTTTCAGGAGTATTGCTACTCCTTCCCTTGCTCTTGTCCTCTCACTAACCCCTGACTTCACTCCCCAGACATTTCCAAACCACTCTTCCCCTTTACCCTTGAGCTTCGTTTCACTCAGAGCCAAAACATCCAGGTTCCTTTCCTCAAACATACTACCTATCTCTCCTTTTTTCACATCTTGGTTACATCCACACACATTTAGGCACCCCACTCTGAGCCTTCGAGGAGGATGATCACTCCCCGCGTGACTCCTTCTTCTGTTTCCCATTTTAGAAAGTTAATACAAGGAGGGGAGGATTTCCGGCCCCCCGCTCCCGTCCCCTCTAGTCGCTTTCTACGACACGCGAGGAATACGTGGGAAGTATTCTTTCACCCCTATCCCCAGGGATAATATACATATATATATACATATACACACACACACACACACACACACATATGCACATACACACACACACACACACATACATATATATACATATGAAAAATGTAAGAACAATTTAGAAACAAACTTTTAGCTTGAAATGAATGAAAAAAAAAAAAAATGAATGAATGTCACATAATGGTTCAACCTCTGGCTATGGAAAAGGAAATGTACAATTTATTCACACAAACGTCAATAGCAGTTCTCATCAATTTCACCACTGTGTCAATAAGCTTCAATGTCTAAGCTACATTTTTCTCCAACTTCACTATTTTCTTGTCAAAAACACCATGCATGAAAACTATCACTCCATTAACACAACTATAAACATTTACTTCCCCTTTAAAAGTTCTGGGGAAGTCTGTCTCGATACACTGCGGCGGGGCGACGCGATGCTGACACAATCACTGTCACAATATCACTTCTGCCTCCTCAAGTCAATCTCTCAGCCACAGTGCAGGCCTTCATCGTCGAAATCGGTCTTCTTCCTCATTTGCCGAACCCGTCCTCCAGCGCGCTCTCCACCCAGCACCTCGTCCACGTCCTTCCACAACCCTTAACAGGAAATATCACAGCCACGTTGGTCCTTCGATGGCTTCGTGGCTTGAAGCATTTCCAACAACACTCTCATCATCGGCAACCTTCTCCACTCCTCCCGCCACGTGAGAGGCCGACGTACTCTTTCATCTGTAGTGGTGAGAGTCTCGTCTTCCCGTCTCATGTGAGATGTCTTCACGATGGCTGCTGTGTGTTGTGGTACGGTTGTGGTATGGTTGTGAACACACACACACACACACACACACTACACATTCCTCCACAGTGAGGAATATATATATATATATATATATATATATATATATATATATATATATATATATATATATATATATATATATATATATATATATATATATATATATATATATATATATATATATATATATATATATATATATATATATATATATACTAAGTTGCATAAATTGACAATCAACTGTTGATTAGTCATTATACATATGCCATGAAAAAAATGAATACGAAATAGAAGAAATACTATACAGAGGACATTGCACCAGCTGAAGAACACAGAACCTGAAGCTGGCAGCTGTAAAGCTAACAATTGAGTCTCATTTTGGATGTGCTCTAGATGTTTCAAAGCTTAATAAACGCAACGATAATTCAGATCTTTGTGTCTTGCTTATCAAACAGTACGGGACAAATCTTACATGTTTGACCCAATTACTTTAATAGTTAATCATTTGATAATTCATGAATAGATAGTTATACATTACATAGCTCAATGGCTTCCATACATATTTCTTTCAAAGTAGGAACAGAAGTACGCCATGTTTAAGACGATTGTATATTAGCATATTGATAAACGTCTTATATGCGACATGTCTTCGTATCCTCACGTCTGAAAGTATGGGACCTGAACGCAAAGTGCCAATGACACCACTTCAGGAGATCTGTTCTACTTTTGCATGAAATTCTAACGTTCGTACAGACACGATTATCATAAGTAAATATCTATGAACTCTCACCTCTTTACTGATGCAACGAGAAAAGGTATGCCGAAGATGATTTGTTGGTCCACACACACACACACTCACATATGTATATATATTACATGACATGATCGTGTGATGACTATCCAGCTGAATTTAGCCCACGTTCTGATGCATATTGCCTCCTAGGAGTGGCCAAGCATCATTTGCCATAATGTGAAGATAAACTGTGACATCAATCGGTACTTCTGATCACCTTTATTCACAGAATTGTAATAGATACGAGAAGGTACATGGGACTCGCGTCTTTCGATCTAAGCAAAAAGATGCCTTTGCTTTACTTTTACTATATCTTATCTGGGCTTATATCGCTGTAGTATCTTTCTATACTAATAGGTTCCATATAGATGTGTTGGGAAGCGAGTTTCCGAGTTTCACAATATTGGCTAAGAACCATAATGAAGAGAAGAATTTTCTTGTAAGCAGTTACTAGATTCTGTTTCTATAAGATCTGTGTCTCCAGACGACAGTCGTGCGGAAGATGACGTTGGTGGTTGTGAAGGCACTGCTGTTGACCCTGACTGTGTCTGTCATCCTGGCTGTGGCCCACCTGCCTCTCCCTCAGGGTAAGTCCACAGTTGTGGTCACACTGCATCATAGAATGGCCGATAGAACGGATGCTATCCAGTATAATCAGGTGGTCTGGGTGTTGTTATCTACCACTTGCATTCATTTTACTGTTGAGTCTTTCCCTCGTCTTGATATTTCTAGAATTTTTTGAACTTATATCTTAAACCTTACTAGCTACTCTTTAGCAGGTGCTTGTCTCATGAAAGTAGGCTAAGGAAGTATCATTGATAACGCTTGATATATTGTTTACAATATTTTTAATGTCAGATGTCGTGAATTCTGGTTTAAGGCTGTTCATTTTGTTCTAATCTCACAAGACAGAATGAGCTGTTGTCTGAGATCATATTAGCGTGCGCAATGCTTTATTTTTCTAAGTAAAATACACCAGTTATAAACTGTAATGGTTTGACCTCTTGTTGTCAGGTGAGCGTGAAACATTGATGCTCGGTGGCGGAGCGGTGGGTGCGGTGCTGGCCAGAGTGTGGCGGTATCATTGCTCCCTCATCCTCTTCACAGACGGCACCACCTCGGCCACCGCTGTCTTCACGGTACGTCAACACTGCCTCATAAATGAGCTGAAGTAGTGTTCACGGCACGTCAACACTGCTTGTGATCGTTTATATTACGATGTGCACTGTCTCATATCACCTGCCATATAGTTACCTCTCAACAACAATCTACACATGATTGCCTTGGTCATATTTTCGTATTGATTCAGGAGCTGGGGTGGCTGCAGGCACCTGGAGGCAATGCGTTGTTCGAAGTGGCCCCTTGGAGTGAAAATCTCAACCTGACGAAGGAACACTTGTCGCAGATGATTGCCATGGCTCGGCGGGTATGTCAGAAAGCTACGTGGTAGTGTAAGTTCATTACATTACTGACGATACAAGTAATGTAGTGTTAGCATTCCCTGGAACGTAGGTTGTTTACAGTGTTAGTGAGACCACTAGATCACTAACACTACATGTGAAGTAGGTAGCTCACTAGCAATCTCAACGAGTGCAAGCAGTTCACACTATTAGTGAGGGCAAATTCTATTGCTATACTAGCGAGGGAAGGCCACAGAACGGGGCACATCACATTAACAGCAATGTGTCATCGTCAACAGCTGCGGCAGGTGTCGTGGTGCGCGACGGTGGTGGTAGTGAGCGACGACCCAGCCTTCCTGGCTGCTTTGGCCAAGTGGTCCCTCAAGGGCCGCCTCCTGACGTGGTCCCACAAACTCCTGGTCGTCACCCGCCGGCCCCTTCAGGACGTGCTACACCTACACACTTCCTTTTCTATGATGAATGCCATGTTGATCATCATAGAGGCAGCCGGGGCTTTCCACAGGTAATGATGAACAGTCATTTGCCGATGGTAGATGTTATAAGCAGACAAGTGTAAGGAATTACAATTCCTCATTACTGATATTTCGTCTGTTTGCAGGTGTAAGATATACTCGCACCTTCCCTATAATCCGTCGGAGGACCACGTGGACCGTGTTGCCTCCTGGTCGAACATCAGTGGCCTCACACTGGCCACCCACCTCCCGCTCTTCCCTGAGAAATTCTTAAAGTATGTGAGATGGTGATTCTCTTACGAAACTTAAAAACTATTACCGGGTGAATAAGACTTTTAATTTTCTCTTTTAATGTTGTTACGATGAGTATCAATTCACGTTATCGACGATAATGTGACTGATTTATCAATGTATCAATATAATGGTAACCGGTCCTTCACAATACATCTACGGAGCATAAGTCTAAGTGTAACTCATTCTTGAATAATTATGTTGATATTTCTTTAAGGATTTTCACTTCTGGTATTCATACCTATATACACAAGCACACAGGCACATACAGACAATTACAATTACAATTACAACTGGTTTTGACCAGTGTAATAGATCAAGTTTTTGCTAAAAATGGTTTATGCTCTACTTAGCCAGGTTTGCATACAAGCCAACACTGAAAGTGACCGCTGCCGAGTTCCCCCCACACGTCATAAAGGACCCCACCTGGAGACCAGGACAGCCAGAGTCCTTTGCAGGACCACTCGCCAACGTCCTGGACCTGCTAGCCCAGAGCTGTAATTTTTCGTAAGTTGTTATGTCCTTTTAGTGTGTTATTGGTGAGGGTTTTTCAGTTGGGATGCCCTTACTAACCCATCATTACTTTATTTTCAAGATAACTCTCTTTCTCGGGCAAGCATCAATTATAACTCTCTATAGGTCTGTCCAAAACTGGACACTTGATAGATATAAGACTAAGTAGTTGATAGTGATCAAATGTTAGCCTTTGGTGATAGCTGTAGAGTGTTACCACAACATTTGTTCAAGAAAGAAGGGGGTCCACGTACTCTCCATTAAGGAAGGTTTGCTTCATATCCATAGTCAGTTAAGGCTTGCCCATTAACGACAACCTGTAGGGTGTGATTTCCTATATAGTTACATAACTTGTCTGCCAGACATTTGACCAGATTCCAAGTCGTAAAAGCTTGGATATAAGATTCTTGTGTAGTGCTCTGGCGAAGTTATAAAAATGTTAGGGATATTAATACTTTCATGGTATAGCTTTTTTTCCCTTCACGTGGATATCAGCTGGTGTTGGAAGTAAGTTTTGCTGAATCTCTTCCATGTTCTGTTTTCGATTTCTAACTTTCTCTACCGCCTCATTATTTTCCTTGGTGTTCCATTTTTGTCAGAGCTGGTAAGTAAAACCTGTCAGAGGTGGTGTTTATCAGCATTTATCCTACCAGGTACACATTCGTGCGGCCGCCGGACGGAACTTGGGGAACAAAGAGGGGAAATGGGAACTGGTCCGGTATGGTGGGAATGGTGCACAGGAAGGTTAGTGGAGCGAACTGAGTAGTTAGTTCCTGGGGCCCCACGTTCACACATGATAACCCTTTCTGAGCATCAAGGGTGAGTTAGTGGTTCTACAAGTCTAGGGAATCGAAAACCTGAACGTTATTCTTTTCTTTCTTCTTAAGGACTAAGAAAAGAGCTGCTGATCTTTTCATATCTTATGATCAGGACCTGATTATGAGAGGAATAGTCCTTATCCAGTGTGAAAACCGCGGGTACGTCTCTCTACCCAGTCCCCGAGATGGTAATTCATCTTTCGGCACATCTGAGACCCACTTCTTACTCACATACACACACACACACACACACACACACACACACACACACACACACACACACACACAACCGACTTAGTTTCCCACTAGTGCAAGCGTCTACCATAGAAGAGGCTCTGAACGTTTCTGCCCTGGATAACTACTTCATATGGTTGTTGAAGTCACCTGCGGCAGGAACGTGTGATTACTATTTTTGAATATATTTGTTTGTTAACTAGATTAAGATACTGATTTTACCCCACCCCACATTTCAACGTTACACATGTACTTAACTTCGTCTTAGGTATACACACATATATATACACACTCTCAGGCAGCCATACATCAACCAGCCTCAAAAGTAGGTTGGATTGTCAGGTGTGCGTGTGTATGTGTGTTGTGTGTGTGTGTGTGTGTGTGTGTGTGTGTGTGTGTGTGTGTGTGTGTGTGTGTGTGTGTGTGGTAGCTTGTTTGCACAGTACTATAACTTTAATTGTAATAAGAATAATGAAAGTAATGATAATGAGAATGATAATACAACTAAACCGGTTCTGTATATTTTTGTCTTGGATAACTACTTGATGTATTCGTTGAAATCACTAGCGTTTAAAAAAGGGGAGAGTAATTACTATTTGTAAGTACTATTTGTTTGTCATGGGAATAAAATGATGCTGATGTAAAGTGATCTCTTGACCTGGCACATGTACTCTATCATCCTGTAAATGGTAATCACACACCGGATAAGGCGTCCACCTTTAGAGGCTGGTCGATAAATGGGTAGCTGGAGTAAGCTGAGGCGTGTATACTGTATGCATGTACACACCTAAAGTGGAGACAGAATATATATAAAAGGTTAAGAGAAGGGAAAAAACAAGTCCTTTCTCACCGTAAAGAAGCAATTCGTAATCACAAATAATAATCATTCCCCCCCCCCCCCACCTTTTTTAACGCTGGTGATTTCAACGAACGTGTCAAGTAGTTATCCAAAGCAAAAATGTACAGAACCGCTTCTGTAGTAGATGTTTACGGTGCTCAGAAGTGACTTAATTCGGCTTTTTCAGTCAAGCGGGGAAGTGGTTGTTATTTGGTAGTGTTGTATATTTCCCAAATTTAATATAAATGGTAAGTAAATGCTCCATATTTTGTAAATTTCGTATGTATATTTTGCAGAAACACAAGCGTATTTTGATATGGTATATCATTACTGAGGCTACGTGCAGCAGATTGTGTTGCGTGTATGTAGTCAATGTGCTATGCATACTAACGCTGTGGATAACTAATTGATAAATGCATTGAAATCACCAAGCACCAGTTGTGCATATGTGTGTGTGTGTGTATTGATGTATGTGTGTCTGTGCAGCTGTCTGTTTATAGGTACACTCAAGCGCCTGCACGGGGAGTAATAACTATTTCACAATGTAAAAGAAAGGAGGATCGTATCTAGGAGGCGACGAGTAATGATCATTTCCATTATAGCCACCATATCCAGGATCACCTTACGGATGTGAAAGAGTTTGATCTTCAGTGAGAACATTTGACATATTCATCATCTATACCTTTTCTTTGAGAAATGCCTCTTCGATTTCTAAGTCACCGTAACCATTCGACATATTTTGTTCTATCACATGTCAATCTTGGTACTAATCTTACTGTACGTATATATATAATCACCACGAAACCAGGTTCCTAAATGCTCGTACTCACACATCTCACTCGGGTGGACACAGGAGGTGGACCTCGGCCTTGGGCCCTTCGGAGTCAGCGCTACCCGCGCCGAGGTGGTGGACTACGTATGGGCCATTATATCAGACTCCCTCAGGATCATGGCCAGTCGAGGGATCCCGGAGGTGGATCCATGGTCCTTCCTGGTGCCCCTGAGACCATTGGTGTGGGGGTTTGTCCTGGTGGCGCTGACGGTGGTGCTGGCTATCCTGCTCCTCATGGCCGTATATTCACCTAGTGAAATTCGCAGTCGAGGCCAGAGGGCTTGGGAGGATCTCTTCCTGTATATTCGCGTCACGTTACGTCAAGGTGAGTCAGACTGAAGAGAGAACGTGTAATGTAAAGTTCATAAAATTGTTTAAGTTGCTTGTAGAAAAATTTTGGGTCTTTTAGAAGAGAGAATTATAATCCAATCCATGATTTTGATGCCATTTAATCTAAACATGACTATTTTTCCTTTCTTCTTTGCTTTATGTGTTCTAGACGCTCTGTTCCAGAATTACGGCTCAGTTCTATGTACTTGCTTTTACAAAAGTACTGTTTTCTGTATTAGAGTGAACTTTGTGACTGAAGATGAGAAAGTACGAATGTAGTTCCGTATATATTATGAATTTGAAAGACGGCGAGTTCATATGTAGAATTTCTCGTAGGAGATAACAGCTGGGGTCTCCATCCTATAACATGATTCCTGTCGATGATGTCCATATATATATATATATATATATATATATATATATATATATATATATATATATATATATATATATATATATATATATGTATATGTATATTCAATAATGAAAGTGAAACTGGCAATGTTGACTTTGAGGAAAGGCACGAACCTGTAGACTTTGCAGATATGCCGCTGCCCGTCGAGCAAAGTTGGGAGCGACTGATGCTGGGAGGATGGATGATCATGACGATTGTGCTCACTCGCAGCTACGCTGGAGCCCTCATGTCTATGCTGGCCATCAGGAACATCGCCCAGCCCTTTCAGACCCTCAGAGACGTCCTGGATGATCCATCCATAACCATGGTCTGGCAAGCAAATACAGTATACTTACAATTCATGTGGGTGAGTCTTGTCGTATATTTGGGTGAATTAACTGTAGGATGTTTTATCTTCTCTGAGAGAATATCATCTCTCTATTGAGTCTCACTGGTTCACCCCAGCGGCTGAATGGGCAAGATGTCCATCAAAAGTAGATAATGCAGTCTACTGCAAACGACATAAACGGCTTCGGTATTGTCACAATATTGCACTACTACATTTTAGCTTTACTGTTATTTAGACATTTGTTCGGCTACACACAAGCACACAAGGGTGACGACTGACTCAGACCCTCTTTATAGAAAGTCTACCATAACTAAGAACAAGAAAAATAGAGATGTAAGCTTACTCCTACCTCACATTGCAACAAACTATACTCACGTATTCCTCTCGTCAACAAGCACCACACTGGCAAACAAATACACCAGAATCACTCAGCAAGTCTTAAACAACAGCCCTTTCAATGCGGTCTTAAGCTCTGCTCGACCACACATTCACCTATCTGAAACTACACTCCCTAGACATGATCGAGTTATTCTTTCTCGTCTGCATTTTAGACACCAAACAATACTCCAATATTACAAGCACCGATTTAACATATAGCAGAATCTCTCGTATACAAGATGCAACTTCCACTTTGAAGATACTGAACACTTACTTGTTGATCTGTAGTCTTGGCCTGTGGATGTATCCAGCCTCCTGAGCGCTGCGAAAGCCCAGTACAATAGAATTTAAGGGCAAGAAGGTAAAAAAGTATGCATATATTCTAGAAATCATTGGTTTGTATCTTAACAGTAGAAATTATCATTTGCCAAAGCATTATTCAGTCAGTCACACATTCAAAGTTTTGCAGGCTGCGAAATCTGGGATATTTCGTGATATACTGGACACGGAGAAGGATGGTCGTCTCATGTACGTGACGACCACGGAGTACCTGGGTGTGATGGAGACACTGCTGACCAAAGGCCGTCACGTCCTGATGATGGAGGACCTCACCCGCAGAGTCCTCATGGCTGATTACTTCACACTTACAGGTTCGCTGGCCAAATGTCCGTGTTCTAGATACTGTTTAAGCAGCAGCCATAGTTTCTATGTCCTGTATCGGGGCAGAAGAAGGGATCATGTTGGTTACATATCATACCGTAGCTATACATCTCCTTAAAGCATCAACAAATATTCCCTAATGCAAAAGCTTTTTTCTTAATCACTAAATGAGTAGAACAAAGCAGAAAACAAAGGACTTTTAACTGAACTTAGTGACTTACAATTGCCTAGTGTTAGTAACGTTTGGGAGAAAATTCAGTGAACCAAAGGTCAATTTGGAGACGACATCGGATAAACCAGTGACGAAAGAATAAAAGAGTATATGTAATTTGCAAGGTTCCAAGACCGTATATTGACTGGAAATCAGGCTGAATCCCACATAAAGTACACCCGTAAGTGTGCAGAACTTATAGCAGTCATGCCAATCTAATAACCCAAGGAAGTTCCTGACGATAGTTAACTGAATAGTGAAAGTAGACCTTTAAAACTGTGGCTGTGTGTGTGTGTGTGTGTGTGTGTGTGTGTGTGTGTGTGTGTGTGTCTGTGTGTGTGTGTGTGTGTGAGTGTACACTTCTCTTTGGACAGCCTTACATCCTAGGATTTGCAAATTCTAGTTAATTTGTAATAACAGCTCCAATGATACTATCTGTAAGTGAAACTAAGACAATATCCATTATCCTGACAGGCCAGTGTGACTTCTACATGTCCAGGGAGAGGTTCTTGTATATCTACTTGAGCATGATCGGCCAGAAGGACCATCCTCTCGTCCCCGTCTTAAGTAAGAGGTAATCATACGTCGTCAGAGTCCTGTTGTGGCCACAGGTTGGCATCCTGCCTTCAGCGATGGAATTTATCATCCTGATTTTGTCATTGTTTTTGTGTGAAAGTCTTCTTTAATTCTAGCGTTACATTCTGTGTTGTATGTTACACAGTGTAACTACGTCCTACAGATCAAAGATGGTGTCTGAGGCTGGCCTGTATAACTATTGGATGAAACATTTGTCTTCCAATTCATCACGATGCCTCCGTTCGCCAAGCCAGATCACCATCAGATCAGCCCTCTCTTTTATGAATATCTGGGTATCGTACTCGTGTGACATTAAGCAGATCTCAGAATATTGGTCATGAAACATTTCTGTCTTTATTGAAATATAGCAGACGGCAAGACCACCTGCCTGACGGAGACGACCTCGTTCTTTTCAGGGAATGTTTGTGGTGCTCGCTGGCGGCCACACTATCGCTCTGATTGCCTTCTGTCTTGAGCTTCTTTCCAATCGTCTTCTACAGTCCACTAGGTCTTCACTTTGTGGCCTTGTAGGCGACTGATCGCTCTAAAGTTATCATATATGTCTGTAAAACCTACACACCTAGGTTTATCATTTCTGTATCCCTGAAAATGTAAATACTCACAAAAGCACTCAGATCTTCTTGTTTCATTTTCCATATGGCTTTTAGCATATATATATATATATATATATATATATATATATATATATATATATATATATATATATATATATATATATATATATATGAAATATTACCTACATTTCTATGCTTCTTACTGCAGTGCAGGAGCCTCATAAAAGTTGCATTAATGTGATATATAGTTATAGAATGATAGTATCATATACATATAATTTGTACAGTGCGTGGAGAGAGTTCTACATTCGCATGTGATGACCTCTCTGTACTGTTCGTGGAGGGAGTTTAACACTCGTGGGGCCCCATCTCTGAAACATTCTATACTATCATGTGTGTATTTATGTATGCTTGCACGATTGTCTCTGAGAGCTTGATATATAACAAAAAGAATGATTGTAAATCCCCCGCTCCCCCCAAGCGACGACCGCATAACCCCCTTGTATACCATGAATCACATGTGTGAAGTCAGAACGCAAGGCAGTGCGGGGTGCGCATCCTGCTGCAAACCAATCACAATAGCCTTTACTGGCTCCAAATATCACCAGCCAATCATGGAAGTAGAAGCTGCAGTTGCTGACCAATCCCAGGCCAGTACTGACTGCTTCAGCTGACTGATGACGCTCACTCTGACGCCAGCAGGAGGTGGGTTAAAGTTACGAAAGCAATTCAGGCTGGCGTGGAAAGAGCAATAGCGGCCTTAAATGTCGCTGAAAAATTCGCCAACTAATCATGGCAATAGGTGTCTCTTTTTAACAACCAATCCCAGACCAAGTTCTTACACGTTAGACCAGTGATGCGCAGGCCTGATTCCTGCAGGAGGTGTGTCTAACGAACACAAAAAGGATGTGAGGTGCTAGTGCAAGACACATTGTCGTGGTGCAGCTGACACCGTCAACAACCTCACCTCCTGCATTACTACTGTAAGATACTAACACAAACTCGTGATTGCTTTTATAGCTAATGTTACAAAAATTGTTTAATACTTGTCTTCCTGCTGCAAGAAAACCTAGGTTCTCGAGATATATATATATATATATATATATATATATATATATATATATATATATATATATATATATATATATATATTAGTTCTTATGAATGCCTACCAACAGCTAGGATTCGAACCTCGCACGGTATGTGTGGTCGTATGGTACGCTCACCACTCGACTATCCAGTATAGCCGAGTGGACAGCGTAGCAAGCTGCCACGTATATGGCACTAGGTTCGAATCCCTGCTATTGGCATTATATGGTATATATATATATATATATATATATATATATATATATATATATATATATATATATATATCTTTGCTATAAAGAAAAACTTATGTATATCACTTCAAAATTTCGGTCTACCTGATCAGAGAAGAATGATCAGTCTCGGGTGTTTCAACGCCCACACATCTCCTCCCTGACGTCGGCAGTTCACCCCGGACACACGCATGACAACTTGCTGGCCTTGATGTTATCCAGGTGCGGATCTAGCCTGTGGGATGATACATTGGTTATATCACCAGGAACGGCAAAGATTTTCAGGAAACGACAATTCTCACACGAACTGCAAATCAGTGGTTAACTAAAGGTTCGTACTCCATGCAGAGACCCTTTGAGCTATTGGCTTGCTGAAAGGTATTCAGAAATGAACAAGAGATCAGAGAAATTTACGGACTTCTCACAGGGTAATGTGTTTTTAACGTCGAGTATCATCTGACACCAAACTCACACCACTGTTGGAACTGACTGCCTTACCACATTCCTTCAGATGTGATGACCTAGTGAATTACATCCTCTCTTTTACACGTTAGATTATGATATATGTGGGTACTTTGATGGGACACGTCGTCATTACAGTAAGTATTGACCATGCAATTATAGATGCAAATACAAACTATAACAAGTAGAATGACAGCCTTTCTGTGCGAGTGTCTGAGATCTGTCTCCCTGATCTGGTTTGTCGATGATGATGCTGGAACACATGCTGGGCACGTATGTCTTTCGAGAAGGCTGGCGGGGAAGGGCATCTCTTCACCACTAATATTTGCACAGATGAACATCTTATCTTATTTCATTCCACGCAGGGGGTTATTATGGTGCGTCATCGTCCCTTGTCCAAGACAACAGATGTGGACGACCGTGCGAGGATCGTACTGATGTGGGTAGACGGTGCGTCTCCCCGCGACATTGCACAGTTGACTGGGACCAGCATGTCCACCGTCTACAGGTGGATAAGACGGTGGCGAAGAGAGGGTAACGTGCATACAAGACGTTGTGACTGTTCACCGAGAGTAGCTCCGGGAGAACCAGATCCAGTGAGCGTCCAGACACATTCTTCCCTGCCTTCAGTCACCTTTTTGGATGTTCTTAACGCTTTCCAGGCTCTCTATAGAACAAATACTTTTCCTCATGATGTTCTGAAGCGTGTAGGTAACCACCATGCTGTTGCCTTCGCTGACCGCGTGTATTCACGCAAGATAAACCACGATGTTCGATACAGTGTGGGAAATGTTGACGACACTTCGGGCTTATAACGAAGTGCGCCAAAGAAAGAAGCCAGGACCTCGTTGACAGTGTGTCTCCTGCAGTAAGTTGGTGTTGAGGGTTGAAACCACAACAGCCAAGCCACCTATCAGTAATACAGTAGACACAGCTCAGGTGTTGTGGATGTCACGAGTTTTTGAACGATAGAATAATCAAGGAAATATAACTTGAATACTTTCTGTAAGATGTAGTTTCCTTTTGAACATTTTATGAGATGGAATCTTATGCCTCACTGGAAATCCGTCATGCAAAGGCACCTGAACATGTTTGAAGAACCTATAATTTTGTGAAGATGTAATAGATACGACTGAAATGCAAAACTGTCTTTCATTACCTAGAATATCTATCGGAATTTCGGGCTAAGTTATACGTATATAAACCTGATTATCTTAGATACTATAGATCATCAGATGTTCTTTAATAGTGTTACAAATTTTTCAAAAAATCTGCATCATGAATGTTTTCCGAGTTGCTTCTCTCTCTCTCTCTCTCTCTCTCTCTCTCTCTCTCTCTCTCTCTCTCTCTCTCTCTCTCTCTCTCTAGGAAAGTAGATAAAGGCAATAAACTACTCGACGAAGAAGCGACAGATTAAGTACTCGTATCAACCTATTGCAATGGTCTCACGACACCTTAGCATAGACGTTGATCCTGTAAAGCCACTTATCGTTCTCAGAGAAAACGTTCTCACGTGCCAGACATTAGACCATCATAAACTGTCTGCTTTGCTGTCATAAAGGCGAATGATAACGCCTAAAATCAAGACATACATAAGAAAGTCTCTCTCTCTCTCTCTCTCTCTCTCTCTCTCTCTCTCTCTCTCTCTCTCTCTCTCTCTCTCTCTCTCTCTCTCTCTCTCTCTCTGTATGTGTGTGTGTGTGTGTGTGTGTGTGTGTGTGTGTGTGTGTGTGTGTGTAGCACTTGATGGGCGATTGAAGGAGGAGAGAGAAGCGATTTTCCTGTTTTTATCACACAGCATTAGAGAGAATCCTGCTTGTAAGGATGAATACGTTTTCATTTTACATGACCCACACTTATATGTACATTTACATCAGAGGTGTGGAAGAGCAGTGACGATGGTGAGTGTGGCGGCTCTGTTGTTGATCCTGTGTGTGGCTATCCTCCCGTCTGTCGCTCAGCTGCCTCAACGTCCTTATGGTAGTAAGTCACAGTGATGGTCAGTTACATTATGTTGATAGTCGTTAGTGTCCCTAGATTCCACACAAATGATAATGGTTCATGTATGCTCAATGCATTATATATGTACTTATATATCATGTCATTTACATTTGGTACTCCTTGAGATGAGATTTTGCCATCATCATATCTTTTCAGCTATTGGGGAGACGCTGGGAGTGGCAGGCGGGGCGGTGGAGGCGGTGCTGGCCAGAGAGCGGCCGCCCCACTGCTCCGTCATCCTCCTCACAGACGGCACCACCTCGGCCACCACTGTCTTCACGGTACGTCAACACTACCTTACCTAGACACCATCACACGACCAATTTCTTCTAGTTTATTGTTGTGTACCAGTGCTTATGAGATTAGGCCTCTTAATCCTGTTTAGCTATATCATTTCAGGTACTGAAAGGGCAGTGGATCCTGTTGGGGCTGGCGGTGTTTGAGGTGGTAACAGAAGACAAGAGCCGGAACATGACCCAGGCGCAGTTGTCCTGGATGATGGGCCAGGCACTGCTGGTAAGTCTCTCGCAGTAATGATGCTAATAAGTCACTTACACCACTTATGTGTTTCTCGTAGGTTACTGTAAGTTGTCAAGGTCGTTTATAGCCTCTCTACGGTGCGTTGGTCATTTATTGTACTGATAAATTGATGAACCAAGATCAAAAATAGCCTTTTTCTTATCCTTTCCAAAGTGATACAGATTAAAGATAAGACAACACTTGTAAGGCAACACTTGTATTAGTATGTGTATGTCAACAGCTGCGGCAGGTGTCGGGATGCGTGACGTTGGTGGTGGTGAGCGACGACCCAGCCTTCCTGGCCGCCTCGGCTGAGTGGTCCCTCAAGGTCCGCCTCCTGACGTGGTCCAACAAACTCCTGGCCGTCACCCGCCGGCCCCTTCAGGACCTGCGGCACCTCTACACCTCCTTCTCCGAGATGAACTCCATGCTGACTTATCACTGACAACCTTGCAACCCTCACCAGGTTAGTCTTTAGGGATAGTACAACCCACCATTCGTCTTAGTGTCTTAGCATAGTTGGCCCAATTTAGGACGACCTGTAATCACCCGCTGAAGAAGGGAAAAGGGACTTGTGATCAGAAACTCGAGTACATCAAGAAAATGTTTAAAGCCACACTTGGCCAGTACATTTCTTAATGGGAAGTCATTTTCTTTGTTCGCAGGTGCAGTATATACGTCCACTTGCCTTATAGACCTGCAGACGCCCAGGTGGTGCTAGTTGCGTCCTGGTCGACCATACGTGGCCTCATACTGGCCACCCACCTCCAGCTCTTCCCTGAGAAGTTTTCCAAGTATGTAGAATGCTTTGCAGAGCCAGATTCTCGGCAATGAACAGGAAGATATGAAACAGAAGTGAAAATATTACACGAAAGTCCTCAACAAAGATATTTTTTTCGGCAAGACCATTTGAACATGCACGACATCACACTAAGATAGCATCACCTAGTCAATCATGCATTACTTGGCCAGATTCGCGTATGGGCCAACGTTTGTGGCAGCTGCTGAAGAGTATCCGTCCTATGTAGAGAGAGACCCATCTTGGACCCCTGGCCAGCCACTGAGCTACAAAGGACCCACAGTGCAACTGTTGGCCTTGCTGGCAAATAACTTTAATTTTACGTAAGTTATAGTGTCAGTTCAATGGAGAAAGAACGTGTAGAAGTGCCAGTTCTATGGTCAGGTTCCATCAGTCTCTCCATCTCTTTTCTTTGGTGTCCTTGTATTTCAACGGCATTTTCTTTTTCCTTGATGAAAATGCAATATCCCACACGCTTTTGCTATTATTCTGCAGATGAGAAAGTAGCCAATCCAGGGCACATCAGGAGCAGAGCTGAGACCTGGTAGGACTGAGACCTGGTCGGACTGCGTGAACAACCATTTTCACACCAATACTTTCATGCATTTACGATGGCGTTCAAATAATACATGAATGTGAAAGTCGGTGATAGCATTTTAAGAAATACTTATGTTTTGTCATGATCACCCTCAGGAACATTACGAACATAAAGGTAATGGAGTCTCATACAAGTCAAGTGTCTCAAACAGGTACACGTTCGTGCGTCCGCCGGACGGAAGATGGGGAACCAAGGAGCCGGATGGGTCCTGGACTGGCATGGTGGGCATGGTGGGCAGGAAGGTGAGTGCAACGAGTACTATCTGTATGTCTTTTATGTCAGCCTTCCAATTATCCACCAATCTTGACCCTTTCTAGACTACAGAAGAATGCAGTCTGTTACACAGTAGGATACTGTTACACAGTAGGATACTAAACGGATACATTGTTTTCCACAGTCTGTGAGGTAGTGAACAATAATCACTGCTCGTAAAAATTTGAACCTCCCATAAGGAATCCCGTTTTCTTGATGAAATTACTAATTATTTCTGCTTTGGAGAGTCGTCAGGCACCGTAGGGTCACATGAAAGAACCTATAACTCTCATGTCTAGTTAGATTACGCCAACAATTAACTCTGACCAGCTATTTCACGCACACACACACACACACACACACACACACACATACGTTGACAGTGACAAGCCTACAGACTATTCTAATAAACTATTTGAAATGGATGGATACAGGAGGCGGACATGGGTGTTGGGCCCTTCTCACTCACCTCTGTTCGTGCTGAGATGGTAGACTACATGAAGTTGGTCGTGGACGACGCACTGAAGATCATAGGAGGTCTGGGGCGGCCTGAGGTGGACCCGTGGGGCTTCCTGCTGCCTCTGGGACCTCTGGTGTGGACGGCCATCCTGGCGGCGCTGCTGGTGGTGCCGGGGATGGTGTTGCTGCTGTTGTTCTGCTTCCCTCGTAAGGCTCCACAGAGAGACACCTGGAAGATGGACAATATCTTCTTGTATTTCCGAGTATTATTACAACAAGGTAAAGCCATATATATATATATATATATATATATATATATATATATATATATATATATATATATATATATATATATATATATATATATATATATATATATATATATATTGCTCAGATACACACACTTAAATAGAACTACGTTATTGTACTGAAAATGTCATCATTGGTTTGCTGAAATTTTTTGATAATTCTAAAGTGAAATCTAATGCCACTGGTCCTGGTCATCAACAAGGGTACAGCCCAGAGCCAGGCGAACAGTCGTGGGAGCGTCTGCTGCTGGGGTCGTGGATGGTGATGACGCTGTTGTTCGTCCGGAGTTACGACGGTAACCTCATGTCTATGTTGGCCGTCAGGTACATCCCGCAACCCTACCAGTCCCTCAGAGACGTGCTGGACGACCCCTCCGCCACTATGATATGGCCAGGCGGCACTAATTACATGCAGTATATCAGAGTAAGACAATCAGTCTAATGAAATACTCATAAACAAGAACTGTTATTATAATTCCGGCTAACTGTATTGCACAGTTCACATCTTAAAGTGCAACGAAGTTTGAAGACTGGCAAATACGTAGACGAAGACAGTCACAGAATTAAAAATATGATCATATCAAAAACATTCAACAGAATGTAGCCTTAGGGCAACAGCTTAGTGGCATATCAAAGATTCTATATCATGCAATCAAAACTCATTCTCCGCAGTCCGCCAAAAATGGCACATTTCGCGAGGTGATAGACGCCGGGAGGGATGGTCGCCTGATGCTCATTAAGTCCACGGAGTTCAGGCAGGTGTTGGAGGCGCTGGTGGTGCACGGTCGCCACGTCCTCATCGTCGAGGAGAACGAGGGCAGGTCCCTCAGGGCTGACTTGTTCACGAACACAGGTGACGTCTCACGGAGCTCCCTCAACACATTGTAGGTGTATATAGAGGGAGGAGGAGGATTGCTTGTGTATAAGCCAGTGTAACACTGCCTTGTGATGACCCATCAAAAAATGTAACATATAACCTCGTCCTTTTTGAACTGTTGTCCCCACCTAGTGATGGCTTTAGCTTTCTGCACATAGCTATTTTATTCCCCCACACCCACAGGGCGTTGTGAATTTTACACGTCCAGGGAACGCTTTCTGCCATCGTCCATGGGCATGATCGGTCAGAAGGGCCACCCGCTCGTCCCAGCCTTAAGTAAAAGGTAACCAAGGAAGGGAAGTAGAAAGTAACTGGTTTGTTATGCACTGTAAAAAAATTACTTTGTGGAGAAATTTGTGTGTGTGTGTGTGTGTGTGTGTGTGTGTGTGTGTGTGTGTGTGTGTTCTTCTACTAGTGTTAGGTTAATATTATGAATAGCGTTGAAAGAGTTTACAATTTCTTTTCAGCAAATTGCTCAAAAGAAAACACTAGGCGTAATTTGCTCTGGAATAATTCATGTATTTCCCACAGCATCAAGTTTGTGAAACAGTTCGGGATTTTCGATTACTGGATGAGGAGTTTTAAGATTAACTCTTCCATATGTCTTCATCCTCCCACCAGGATCACCGTGAAGTCCTCACTCGCTCTTTCCAACCTCTGGGTAAATGATGCACTCACAGAACATCACTTACAGTACACCAGATGAACGTACAAATCCTTTTCCTGCAATGTACCTCATATTCTTGTTGGAAATTCAGTTTAATTTCATATATTGATATTTTTTCCTTATTTCCGTTTCTCCTGGTGTCATGAGGATAATGTATTCAATGATAGATTGCATAGCGACTGAACACACCACAGTACTCCTATGTAACACCTGCCTGACGGAGACGACCTCGTTCATTTCAGGGAATGTTCGTGGTGCTCGCTGGTGGCCACACTGTCGCTCTCCTGCTGCTCTGTCTCGAGCTTTTCACTGCTCGTCTTGTACAGACCCAAAGCCACTGACCTCGTATCTTCGTGAGTCACTGAAACCACGTATGAGTGCCTCTCGAAAGCATACTGTCCCTCATAATATTCACATGAAATCACTGTTTGATAAAGCTTGTATTATTGTCTGTTGATGAAGGGTGATGGGTTATGATGTAGTTCCTCATCCCTGATTGAGACTTGAAAATCATTATTTTGATCTTCAACACCTCAGAGGAATGCCCATGTTTGTTATCTCCAAATAAAGATGTTAAAGACTATGTTCAATAATTTGTTTAATCATATGGCAAATGATACTTAATTGTATCTTTTACCTGAAACGATTTGTGATGTAGTACTCCTTTATGTCAAACATAATTCATCAGATGTGACTCATGCTGAGGAGAAATAATCTAAGGAAAAAAAGATCATTGCTAGTGAGATTATTGTACATCACCCACCTGAAGTCATAACATACACAAGGCGGGCATCAGTCGACACACCAATCACAACATCCTTAATTTTCGCTCAGAAGTTATCAGCCAATCATGGCAAGTTGTGCCTCAAAGACTGACCAATCCAATGTAGGTGCTCAGACGGTCATCCATTGAGGCGCAGACTACCTCCTGTATGAGGTACGACCGAAGGTACACAAAAAGGATGTGAGGCGCTGGTGCAAGACACATTGTCGTGGTGCAGCTGACACCGTCAACAACCTCACCTCCTGTACTACTACTGTAAGACCCTGCCAACCTCCGTGCAATTGTTTTAAAATTAGTGTAGCAAATTTTGCATATATATATATATATATATATATATATATATATATATATATATATATATATATATATATATATATATATATATATATACTTCCATATTACAAGAGTGATGAATGAATGGAGACATCTAAATGATGGAGCTGTACATGTGGACAGCATGATATTGCTTTGAAGAGTTGTATGATAGTAAGGAAATTTACGAAAGGTATACAACTCCCTCCCCGTGCAGTCTAAATAGGTAATTAGAAACTAGTATTGACTTATTGAGCGTTCAGATTGCTTGTGGGATTGGGCACTCGGGTCTGACTTAGTCAATACGCAAAAATATAAGTTGTAAGAGAAAAGAAAATAGCAAATGAAATCTGAACTTGTCAATATATTCTAAAGACGAAAATGGGTGGTAAGGAATGAAACTAAGCTCAAAATTGGGCTAATGAAAGCTTCAAAGTCATTAATAAATTCGTCAAGATCTCCCTACAAAACTATAAGATCCATTTGCATGCCACAGAAATCACAGTGGAAGTTCATGTACCTAGAAAAAAGAATTTTAAAACGAGGAAATGGGTTCGTTTTGCTGGTTCCAGTGCAAACACATGAGGTATATCATCATATCCTTATGCACACCATTTCTGCAACTGACTTTAAATCATGGCGTCTCTAACAACCCTTGATCTTGTGTTTCTGGTCCTCAGCGTCGTCTTACACCCTGAAAACAAATTCTTTTCATCAAGGCGCAAGAGGGGCTTACACTTGAGAGACTCATCCCCTCAAACGCACTAGTTCAAAAGGCAGAGGATGCCAGAGGAGAGAAGAGGGGGAGGGGGTGCTCCAACACCGAAAATGTTCCCCTTTGCCCTCACAGTTCGCAACCTGACACACCGGACGAGTTGGTCACGATGGTGTCCTGCAGCGTAGTCTGCCGTGTGGAATAGATCATTACGTCCATCATCAACACCAGCCAGTCAGCCAGCTTCCTCAGACACCACAGATCGTGGCATAGCCCACGAATCAAGGGGTCGAGCGATATTATTGCGAAACTGAAAAAGAATTTCTCAGCAGAGGTACACAAATCTCCTGTGACTTGTGAACAGGCTAAAAAACAAAGACGAAATAAGACATTATCTTATGATAACTGCAGACAAACCAAACGACTGATAACCTCACAAAGTGACTTGATTTTGCTTTTAGAGACGACGTGAAGTTTAAAATTCCTGGTGACCATTGACCGATTATCATATTCCTGTATTTCATGTATTTTAATGCAGTATTTATTTTTTTTTTTTTGCCATATCTAAAGCATCAAACTATATCCCAGCTGACCACTATGATATACAATATACTTGAAATAATAAGTATGTACAACCCAAAGCTTAAACAGAGAGCAGATTGCAACAAGTGACACAAGCGTCACAAACTTCTCTTGCAAACGAGTGAAAAATCTGTTTACTTGACCCTAGTTGGTCGAGATGCTGGACTTTGGAGAACATATCTGTATATTCTGAACACTTTTTTCGTTTCATCCAACACAGGAATATTATGGTGCGTCGTCGCACTACGTTCAAGTTGACGGCTGTGGGTGATCGTAAAAGGATCGTGATGATGTCGGAGGCAGGTGAGTCTCCCCGCGACATTGCACAGTTGACTGGGACCAGCGTGTCCACCGTCTACAGGTGGATAAGACGGTGGCGACGTGAGGGCCGACTTTCTTCAAGATCTTGCAGCTGTTCACCTCTGGTGCGTCCAAGGGGATCCGAGCCACTGAACTTGCAGTCAAAATCTTCTTTTCCAGTCTCTCTGGTGGATGTTGCCCACACTTTTCAAGTTCGCTGTGAGCCAAACACGCTTCCTCTCGGCTTCCCGAAGAGACACGAGAATTATTACACGCCTGGCTTCACAGACTATATGGACCCACGGACGATTACTCCCAACGTTGCACACAACATGGGGTACACTAAACAATACGAGGCGGAAAATGAAGCCAGGAATTCTCTCGCCAAACATCCTGAGGCACAGTGGTGTTGGGCCTGACACCTCCATTCCCATGCCACCCACACCCAGTGCTGTGGTGAAAGCTGTGACCTATACACGACAGAATAGCGACAAGATTGACCAATACTAACACCAAAATACTGTGAATAAACGCTTTATATTGAGGTGTTGTAGCCCATGGGTTCTTGGACTGTTGTAAGTAGAGAGGAGAGACATGGACGTAGAATGATACATTGTAATTTCAGGTTGATAAAGTAAATGGGATTTTGTACCACGATGCATCACACGACGGTGATTGAACTTATGAATCAGAGTCGCGGAAAGTAAAATATATTTGAACTTGTACATATCTAAAGACTTAATACACATGACTACAATCTAATACTGTCTTTCATTACTCATGCAAATGTTCTGTACAGTTTCATAGAATTTCCAAAATAGTTGCTTCTCACACATTTTCTTGGTCCTGTGAGTCTTTTTGTCACTGAATATAACCCTGGGAACGTAAAGTGATACACACATATAAAAAAAGAAAAAAAGAAATAAAAGACCTGTGTATCACGACAAAACAACGACAGAATATTCAAATACCTACCGTAATGATCTCACAACGTAACATACATAATCTCCCTGAAACTTTCGTACAATTTCCTAAACTTTTCTATGTTGTCCATATTTACAGTTCCGCTAGTCAGTGTCTTCCATTCATCCACTACTCTTGTACTTATTTCAAGCTTTGAATGAGTAATTCAACTGAAGGAATTGCAAGTTAGGGAGTCATGATTGTGAAGAAGGAACATATCATGTTCTTATCTATACCCATATGTTCACATGATCAGGGGCGTTCAGTTCACTGGTGATGGTGAGTGTGGCAGCTCTGTTGTTCATCCTGTGTGTGGCTGTCCTCCCGTCTGTCGCCCAGCTGCCTCGAGGCCCTATATGGTAAGTCCACAGATGGCGTCATTCCACACCCCGTACGTGGCTTCCTACCTGTCTGCCAGCTACCCAGGCTTTATGATAGTCCACATGCATGGTTGTCTCTTCACCAGGAGATTGTCGCCCATATACCTTGCCTGTGAGTTCTTACTCTCGTAAACCATCTACAATTCGTGGTATATGAGACTGAGTTACTGATGATATGATTTTGCTGTTTTCGGACAATAGTTTTTCTTGTCAGGTGGAGAGGAGACGCTGGGAATGGCAGGCGGGGCGGTGGAGGCGGTGCTGGCCAGAGAGCGGCCGCCCCACTGCTCCGTCATCCTCCTCACAGACGGCACCACCTCGGCCACCACTGTCTTCACGGTACGTCAACACTGCCTCACCTAGACACCCTCACACAACACTTGTTTTGTGGCTTATCATAATGTACCATCAACCCACAGTCTCCTCTCACCCACAGTGTCCTCATTCTTGCTCACATCGTGTAATTATGTCACTTCAGGAGCTGGATAGGCTGCGGATCCCATTGGGTCTGGCGGTGTTCGAGGTGGCAGGAGAGGACAAGAGCCCCAACATGACGCAGACACAGCTATCCTGGATGGTTGGTGAGGCTCGGCGGGTAGGTCGCTCTCAGAAAAAAAAAAAAAGAAATGGGGGATAATGGTCGCTCTCAGTAACGCTGAAGTGGGTGCTTCAAGTTGCTTTCAGCCAAAATACGGTGATTAGGTCATTTGCAACGCTAGTGAGACAATGAATCACGTTTCATACGAATAGGAGCCAAGTGAGGTCACTGTGGCATCTCCAGTGAAGCAGGCGAGTCATGACACATGTGAGATTATTAGGCCACCTCACAAATAAACCGTAATATTTGTATTAATATGTGTACGTCACCAGCTGCGGCAGGTGTCGGGGTGCGTGACGTTGGTGGTGGTGAGCGACGACCCAGCCTTCCTGGCCGCCTCGGCCGAGTGGTCCCTCAAGGGCCGCCTCCTGACGTGGTCCAACAAACTCCTGGCCGTCACCCGCCAGCCCTATCAGGACCTGCCACACCTCTACACCTCCTTCTCCATGATGAACGCCATGCTACTTATCATGGACACTTCTGCAGGCCTCTCCAGGTTAGCAGCTATAATCATGAATATGACAACAGTGTTTCGGAATTAATGAAAACAGACCTTTGCAATCGTAGGGGACTTTTAACCAGAGGCATCAAAATCCTTCACCATCGAGAATCATTTTTCTCTTTTTCTTCTTGCAGGTGTAGCATATACGTCCACCTGCCTTACACACCCCAGGAATCCAAAGTGGTGTTGCTTGCCTCCTGGTCGACCTTACGTGGTCTCATACTAGCCACCCACCTCCCGCTCTTCCCTGAGAAGTTCTCCAGGTATGTACAATGGAAGCTTTTCTTTCTTGCTTTACATATCGCATATTGGTATGCTTTCATACTGATTTCTCTAGGATTGGGTAATGCTTCACGGGCCGAGATGCCTCCAGCTGTGTTGGTCATCATGGCTGGGATGGAGTCCTGCATCTCTTTTACTATCACTTTAGTTATGGTTGGTTTGCCTGTGATGTGATGTCTGTTGAACCAAGGATATAGCATAATGAATAATGAATCTCCCTTTCTCCATCAATTTCATTTTCCTGGTTGGAATCAATCAAGATTTGTTATGCGTAGAATCAAATACGTCTTCAAATCACTCTAATTTAGCATCACCCAGCCAGTCATGGATTGCTTGGCCAGGTTCGCCCACGAGCCATCGTTTGTAGCGGTGGCTGAGGAGTACCCGTCCTACGTGGAGATAGACCCAGCATCGACCCCTGGCCAGCCGCTGAACTTCAGAGGACCCGTGATACAGCTGCTAGCCTTGCTGGCTGATAACTTTAATTTTACGTAAGTTGATGTGTACCTTCAGCGGTGGAGATGTGTGTTTATGATCCTTATTGAAAAACGTTTTGGTACCGCAAGCATTACTGGTGTTCTCAAAGCTATGAAGATGCACACTTGCACACATTTCCTTATCGATGCGATGTCAAAAAATTAGAGGCTGAAAATCAACATATCTCATTCTGATAGCATCTTCAAAGACAGCAGCGGAAATGATGTGGGTTTTGGATTTTCACACATATCTGGAGTGGTAGTGTTAACATCTGTCTCACCAGGTACACGTTCGTGCGGCCGCCGGACGGCAAGTGGGGAACTAAGGAGGCTGATGGGTCCTGGTCTGGCATGGTGGGGATGGTGGGCAGGAAGGTGAGTGTATAGCGAGTTGTGTCCCTGTGAACCAATGATGGTCACTAGTCCTAGTCGGTGTGAGGATCCAGAACTTATGGAGGATAAATTCTAGCTCTCTCACAGACAAACGAGTTTCAGCAGCTAAGACAAAGAATCAAGGAGGTTCTCATGCTGCGAATATCCTCTTATAGACTCTCACCCTACATACACCTGCGACACACAAAGGCGGGTAAACCCTCACCAGCTTCCCTGCAATGGCGCAACAGGCCTTTCATTCAACCCTGAGCCTCGAGCCCTTAAAACAGTGTCAGAAACTTGAGGTGCTGTTCCTAACACCCCGGAACCAATGATCTTCTTCCGTTGTTGAAAGACGCAAGATATGATTAAGGTACCGAACTGACTTTCCACATGCCTAAATACATTGTTAAATCTTGCAAGAATCAGCCTTCATTTGTTAGACTATATAGGCGTTCTATCATAACTCTAACTCGCGCAGTCCAAAGGTAATATGTACAGTGTATTCATCAATTTTCATCAGCGACGAATTCATGCATTAGCCTCAAGTATAGAGGAAATGATCTGTTGATGCATTTGAAGTCGATTTTAGATTGCTGAAAGGTCATTCTATGTGTACATGAGATTTAACAACGAGGAGTAGATATCTTTTAATCTCATAGGTTACACAGCTCTTGTTTTTAATGCTGATCCTCGTCATTATAGTCAGTTTCACTCTTCACACATACAGTGTACTGTTCTTATAGCCTCTTTAATGTGGCTGGGTGCAGGAGGTGGACATGGGTGTCGGGCCCTTTTCACTGAGTGGTGTTCGTGCTGAGATGGTGGATTACATGAAGTTGGTCGTGGACGACGCACTGAAGATCATAGGAGGTCTTGGGCGGCCTGAGGTGGACCCGTGGGGCTTCCTGCTGCCTCTGGGACCTCTGGTGTGGACCGGCCATCCTGGCGGCGCTGCTGGTGGTGCCGGGGATGGTGTTGCTGCTGTTGTTCTGCTTCCCTCGTAAGGCTCCACAGAGGGACACATGGAAGATGGATAATATCTTCTCCTATGTTCGCATATTATTACAGCAAGGTAAGACAAATATGTACTTAAACCCCTCATATGACTTTCACTTTTTCCGTTATGAACACAGCAATTACAAGTGAGAGGTTGACCACCATAAATCAATTGTATTGGAATTTTCTTAAGAAATCTTGAGGAAAACAGACCAGTGAATGTTTAAGAAACTGTTACCCATCCAACCGTCACACGTTACGTCTGACAGCAAAATATCGTAAAGACTGTTTACGTAAATGAAAACGTCTACGCTAATTTCAGGTTTTTTACTTCATAGTCTTCCTAAATTAGGACGTAGAGTAGCATGATGATCACCTCACACATTAGATACATTCGTGATGCCTATTAGATATGCTATACGGAATAAAACATGATAATACTAGTGTTGGTCGTCAACAAGGTTACAAGCCAGTGGCAGGCGAGTGGGGTTGGGAGCGTCTGGTGCTGGGGTCGTGGATGGTGATGGCCCTAGTGTTCATCCGGAGCTACGACGGTAACCTCATGTCTATGTTGGCCGTCAGGTACATCCCGCAACCCTACCAGTCCCTCAGAGACGTGCTGGACGACCCCTCCGCCACCACGATATGGGCGGCAGGCACAAACTACATTCAGTATCTTCGGGTAAAGTCTAGCAAATTAATCATCTAGTAACAAACAAGACTTACTGATCACAAGTTCTGATTTCTGTCCATTTGTTGTCAGTATAAACGCTGTAGCATTTGCCTAGGAAAAAAAACAACAGCTACAGTTTGCGTTCTGTGAGGCAGCTAAGCATCTTGTGCTATAACGTAGTTTGTCTCTTGTGGACAGGAACTATTTCTATGGATCTTAATGTGTGTTGGTCTTGTGAGTAAGACGTACTGGAAGCATACTCGTGTGTCTTCGTGTCTGTTTTATTGTTCTTGCGATGAGGTGTAGTAAATCACAAAGATATAAATCAAGATCTCGCCAGTAAAGCCCTTTAATTGATCATTATTAGCAAGGCAAATCACTTGCCTTATTTGATCTATGTTCATTGATCTTAACCTCGGTCGTTTTTGTTGTAACAATTACCAGCAGAATAAATACAATTGCTGTTGCTGTTTCTGCTTAATATACTCCCATTAAAGGAATTAAAGAGTATCCAAAAATATAAGAGCAACAGACAGTCCGTGCATCTATAGAGGTAATCCGATAACTCTTCCTGTAGACTGTGAAAACTGGTACATTTGGCGAGGTGATGGACACCATGAAGGAAGGTCGCCTGATGCTGGTGACGACCACGACAGTACAGGCAGGTGCTGGAGACGCTGGTGGCGGAGGGGCGCCACGTCCTCATCGTCGAGGAGAACGAAGGAAGGTCCCTCAGGGCTGACGTGTTCTCAGACACAGGTGACGTGCTTGCATCAAATTTCAGGCTCCATTCATTTTACTCTTTTACTTAGAGCGCCTTACCTATTAAGATGATTTCTAATGATGCATTCCTTTGTTCACACTTGCAACAGACTATAAGATACCTTATTTCTGAACCTCTCACAGGAAGGTGCGACTTTTACACGTCCAGGGAACGTTTTTTGCCATCGTCCATGGGCATGATCGGTCAGAAGGACCATCCACTTGTCCCAGCCTTAAGTAAAAGGTAACCTCACCTTAGGAATATTAACTGATTAATCCATGGAATGAATCTGTGTGTGTGTGTGTGTGTGTGTGTGTGTGTGTGTGTGTGTGTGTGTGTGTGTGTGTGTGTGTGTTTGACACCTATGTACTTACGTGTGTGATCATGTACATATTTCCCACTTCCTCTTTCTATTAGAATGATGAAGCAAGAGTCCCTTTCTTGTCTGCAGTAACTGTGATCACACAAGATCGTTCATAAGTTTATTATCACCCTCAGTGTTTTGTTGAGACTACGTTCTTAATTGAAGAGCTAATCCATTCCGCATAGGCCTCACTTCTCAATTCCCTCGCCGGTCCGTTCGAACCCCAACTTTTAACATTTTCCAAGTCAGCGCCTCGGAGTTGGTGGAGGGCAGTGACGAATACTCTAGAAATACACTGTGCTGGACCACACCACACAATATCACTCAGTGTCGGGTTGAGTAAGATCAAGAAATGAAGAAAACATTTGATAATGACCACAATTTACTGAAGATGAACAAAGATAGGGGAGTCATTTTTGGGCTACGTGATTTTCTTTTGTCTCTCCACAGCATCAAATTTGTGAAGCAGTTCGGGATATTTGATTACTGGATGAGGAGTTTTAAGGTCAATTCCACCGTATGTCTTCATCCCCCTACCAGGATCACCATCAAGTCCTCACTCGCTGTTTCAAACCTCTGGGTAAATAACACAGTTGCCTAACATCACTTCTTGACACTATGTTACAATTTCACCCCAAAACGGACTTTCTGATATATCTTTTGTATTTCTAGCGATTCAGTTATACTTCATATATCGATGTTTTGCTCGAATCTCCTTCTTGTGGTGTGCCATTCATTAAGACATCAAATGTCGAAACTTATAGTGCTTACTGATATACAAACAGAGCGTTAACACCTGCCTGACGGAGACGACCTGGTTCATTTCAGGGAATGTTCGTGGTGCTCGCTGGCGGCCACGCTGTCGCTCTACTGCTGCTCTGTGTCGAGCTTCTGGCTGCTCGTCTTGTACAAACGCAGAGCCACTGACCTCGTACCACCGTGGGTTACTGATCACAGAACGCTGAGGACAGTATATGGCATCATATGCAACACTCAGTAAGCTGAGGTTCAGAAGAGCTGTAGCAACGTCGCCCTCACGACGTTCACTCTCCAGTGTCAGTACCACACAATACATGGTCACATGAAGCTCATTGAATACACAGGAGATATTTCTATATAAGTTTCTCCTTCATTAGAAAATGTATATACTCCAATTCTATAACAGATTTTCTTTTACGAATAAAAATTTCCTGTCACTGAAATCATATAGTATGTGTGTTCTTTTAATCATAAGCTGTAAAAAATCAAAGAAATGAAGATATTTTCTGATTGTATGAAAAACAAGAGTATTAGTGAGACACTGAATGACTATATGTAAACCAAAAGTGACAGAAAACTATGAAATATATCCCTGTCTAACACAAATTGGAAACTGGATAGATAGATAGATAGGCATATTTGTGTATAGACACACACTCAAGAGATGAGGCCCAACGAGTGTAAAACTCCCTTTCCTTACAAAATAAATAGATAATTGTATAATAACGGAATAACTAATTCGTAAAACCTTTTTGCACGAAGCGGTTGAAAAATATATTCCGCCATGAAACTGTCAAAAAAAAGAAAGAAAAAATTGAGGATATCGCAGGTTACTGAACATCCGCCGATCTCCTGGGATTACGTGGTGAACTTCGACAAGCGTCTTACTGTACACCAATCACAGCAGCCTTGATTATTGCTAAAATTTCACAAGCCAATCGTGGCAGTAACTTCCTCTAGTACTGACCAATCCCAGACCAAGGTCTTACACACTGAACCAATGAGGCGCAGGCCTGACTCCTGCAGGAGGTGTGTCTAGTGAACAAAAAGGATGTGAGGCGCTGGTGCAAGATACATTGTCGTGGTGCAGCTGACACCGTCAACAACCTCACCTCCTGTTCTGCTACTGTAAGACACTAGCACTACTCTATATATATATATACATATATATATATATATATATATATATATATATATATATATATATATATATATATATATATATATATATATATATATATATATATACTTCCTGCCCTAGGAGTCCCTTCAGTCTTTATGAGGCTCCTGCAGCGCTCAGAAATTCGACCAAGTCCACCGGTCGTAACCGTTGGTTCTTAAGTGTCCTGGTGTGTGTGCGTCTGTATGTGGAGAGTTCTGCAATTTAGTGATGACTTGTGAATATCAAAATCATGAGTAGTTTTATTTCGATGATTTTGTTTCCTTGAGCTCGACAGGCCCAATCACCCATGCAATATAACTCATCAAGCTAAAGGAGGAAGTCTTAGCAAGATGGTCTTCCGTAACTCATTTTCACTTATATTTCCCCTTCACCCAGTGGTGAACTGTGGCTCCAGGGTCATGTAGTTGGCTCCAAGTATCGTAGTTGGCATATACTTGGCTCTAGGATCACATAATTAGCGTTATGGTCACATGGCTGGCTCGACGGTCATATAACTGGATTCTTGTGTCACATAGTTGGCTCCAGGGTTAATTAGTTGGCTCCAGGGTTAAGTAGTTGGCACGAGGGTTAAGTAGTTGGCACGAGGGTTAAGTAGTGTGGCTCTAGGGTTAAGTAGTGTGACTCCAGGGCGGACAGTCGGAACCCGTGTCATAGTCGAGGGCTAAAGACAAAATCATTTGTGGGGTGGAAGAGGTTGAAGGAAAGCAACACCCTATCTACTGTCTGAATCATATACAAAGTATCACTGTCACTGTTCAAACTACTTTAAACGAAGATGGGAAGACTTGCCTTCGAAACAGCGGGGCCTACGCCATAGCACATCAACAGTGTGTCTTCGTGTTGACGTTTGTTAAACAGTAATGTATCTGTGCAGGTCAACAGTGTCTCATTTCATTCCACACAGGGATGTCATGGTGTATCGCCGTCCCGTGTTAAGAACGACATGTGTGGACGACCGGTTAAGGATCGTGTCGATGTGGGCAGATGGTATGTCCCCCAGGGACATTGCCGATGAATTTGGGACCAGTTTGTCCACCGTCTACAGGTGGATAAGACGGTGGCGAAGAGAGGGCAACGTTTATTCTAGACGGTGCTGTTCTCTGGCAACATTAATCTCTGGCGTCCCTAACCCTCAGACCTGTCAACAGTGTTGTTACCCGCTTCCACCCACTTCGGCGGGCGTTGAGGAATCTTTGCAGTATTACTATGGATCATGTTTATTTCCCCGTAGCTTTCCGACGAGTGAAGATAATCATTCCAGATCTACTTTCATCACGTCTCCGGATCATCGACGTATAAGTCACAACGTTTGGTGAAATTTGGGACATCCTGATTCCAGCCTAAGCTCAAATCAAGAGATATGTTAAGGAATGAGGCCAGGAACTCCCTCCCTCTCACGTGCCTCCTGGCGCAGGAGGGTGTTGGATGCTGACACCACACCACCCGCGCCACCCACCAGTCTTATAATGAGTTAGTTCACCTGTAGCCCCTTGTGAGCTGATGTGATAGAAGGATACAATATAATGTACCATCACCTAAATGATATACCCTGTGAAGAGTTACTTCTATACAGGTATAGAGCCTTAATGTTCTGAGACCTATGATAATAAAGAGAAACTTTATGAATGATGTTTATGAACTGTTGTAAAGTAATTAGCCTTATGATTTCTTGTCAACAATATCTATGATAGAAAAAAACTGACTGAGCCTTAAAGGAAAAAATCCGCACTTGGTTACCTCCTCTATTCTTTCCTTCGAAAAATAATACAGGAGGAGAGGATTTCCATCCACTGCTCCAGACCCTCTTAGCCACCTTATACGACTAACGAGAGATTCTTGGGTCGCATTCTTTCCCCCTGTCCCCAGGGATTATATATATATATATATATATATATATATATATATATATATATATATATATATATATATATATATATATATATATATATATAGGACTCGCCTTGCTTGTGGTTACGCCGTAAGTAACAAAAAAAGATCACCTCCTGCGAGGTTGTTTCGTTATCAGTGGACGAAAAAAAAAAAGTTCAGTTTTGTTTGCTAGAGGACTAACACACCCTCGTTCATGATCCACATGACAACATACCTTTAAAATCGGAGATGTGGAGGTCAGTGATGATGGTGAGTGTGGCGTCTCTGTTGTTGATCCTGAGTGTGGCTGTCCTCCCGTTTGCCGCCCAGCTGCCTCGACGCCCTTATGGTAAGTCCACAGCTGTCGTCTCGCTATGCTGAATGTAAGGCAACCGCTTGAACCTCATTCAAAAATGCAAAGTTGTAATTTCCCTGCACCACGTAACTCTCTCCTGGGCACTGGTAAGTCGACACCTATGGTCACACTGCACAAATCAACTGTCGCGCAGCAGCCCCGCTATTACAGTAAGTCCACAACCAGAGTCGCAGTGTACTGTGTGACTGTCTCCTCACTGCCCGCTTACCTCAAATGTATAACTCCACACACTGTTGTCGTACAGCAGCCTCGTCAGGCATGTGAGTCCACTGTTGTGGTCAAACTGCACCCTATGGCTGTTAGCCACTTACCCCACTATAATATGTCATGCAGTAATTCATATTTTATATAAATAACACAAAAAGGAACAACGTCCATTGCTTGCTTTACTTTCACTCGCTCAATAACACTTGTAACTACTATAAGCTTCAGGACAGCACACATTACTATCCTAGTAACGATTGTAGCGCAGGCTTGAAACTGCATGAGCTCATCACTGACTTGTTACAGCAATGATCCTCCGCTTCACCAACTTTGATATGGTTGTGTTAGTTTTTATATTTGTAAGCCTTATCATTATTGATTCACATGGTGACCTTCATCTACCAATCATAATTCTCTGCTATTTGCGGATATACTTTTATTTTCTCCAGTTTATGGGGAAACGCTGGGAATGGCAGGTGGGGCGGTGGAGGCGGTGCTGGCCAGAGAGCGGCCGCCCCACTGCTCCGTCATCCTCCTCACAGACGGCACCACCTCGGCCACCACTGTCTTCACGGTACGTCAACACTGCCTCACCTAGACACCCTCACACAACACGTGTTTTGTGGCTTATTATAATGTACCAGCAACCCACAGTCTCCTCTCACCCACAGTGTCCTCATTCTTGCTCACATCCTGTAATTATGTCATTTCAGGAGCTGGGGAGGATGCGGATCCCATTGGGGCTGGCGGTGTTCGAGGTGGCGGAGAAGGCCAAGAACCCCAACATGACGCAGCTCTCCTGGATGGTCGACGAGGCTCTGCGGGTAGGTTACGCTCACTGGTAACGATGCTGATTGGTCATTCACCGCACCACACATAGTTACAAGATGCATCCTTCTTCCTGTCACAGCTCCTGGAACTGGCTCTTTCTTGATCCATTCCTGCAACATTCACCGTCTCAGATTCAAAATTCTGGACGGACTCTATTTCTCATACAACACCTAATGTGGGTTTGATAAACAGGGGAGGATTAGCAGATGATAAAGATTATAGTGTCTTAGATGGGTCTCTTTCCCTTGCATAAACTTTTGTCACCAACTGCGTGCCATGGAATAAAAAGAATGCCTCGGTTGGAGTACCACACCCAGCGTAGCCTAAGTATTATCGTCAGACATCTGTCTTACGTCCACCATTACAGTGGTGGCAGCAAGACGGGTGAACGTCCAGTTGTGAGTCAAATGCACAAATATTGAAAATACAATTCCTGTAGGTCATGCAACACCTACCCCAGTTTGTGTACGTCAACAGCTGCGGCAGGTGTCGGGGTGCGTGACGTTGGTGGTGGTGAGCGACGACCCAGCCTTCCTGGCCGCCTCGGCCGAGTGGTCTCTCAAGGGCCGCCTCCTGACGTGGTCCAACAAACTCCTGGCCGTCACCCGCCGGCCCCTTCAGGACCTGCCACACCTCTACACCTCCTTCTCCATGATCAACTCCATGTTGATCATCGTGGACACCTTTGCATCGTTCTCCAGGTCAATCACTATGTTCTTTACTTCTAATATTACCAAAAAATCATCAAGTAATGGCCAGCCACCGTGTCCCATGGTTGACACTACTGCAGTGTACACCTTGAGTAACATGGTAACCAGTCATTCCCTATTGGAGGTGGCTAAGGCCTTCTTCAGTGATATTCAGCTGTCAGGAGTATGTAGACTTCTGGAAGAAGCCCTCACTTTTCCACGTTACGTGTCTCATGAACGGTAACACCTCCGTCAGAAGGTAAGACAACGCACCGTCGTTTAAGACGACGTAAGTCACTTTTCGCGGTGACCAGACGTTTAAGTGTATAAGGGATAGAATAGTACTATACTTGGCTAATATAGAATATCACAGACGAACTTATATCCAGATTGTCTACCGCACATTTCTTACATTACGTACATCATCAACACGATAGAAAACCTACTCGTGTTCACCGGACAGACGTCCGTGAATTTGATGTTTAAATCCTACGTAATTTATCATTTTGTTTTCAGGTGTAATATATATAGCCACCCACCGTACAGACCCCCGGAAGCCCAGGTGGTGCGCATTGCCTCCTGGTCGACCGTACCTGGCCTCACACTGGCCACCCACCTCACGCTCTTCCCTGAGAAGTTCTCCAAGTATGAGAAATGGAAGCATTTCTTTCTCGAAATGTTTATAGTGAGAGATGAGTGACATAGCAAATACAAACACAAACATATATATATATATATATATATATATATATATATATATATATATATATATATATATATATATATATATATATATATATATATATATATATATATATATATATATAAGGAAGACACTCTGATGTAGCATTACCCCACTAGTTGTTGGTTACTTGGTCAGGTTCGCGTACAGGCCAACACTTATGGCAGCAACTGAGGAGTATCCTTCGTATGCAGAGAGAAGCCCAGCTTGGACCCCTGATCACCTGGACTACACAGGACCCGTGATACAGCTGCTGAAGTTGCTTGCAGATAATCATAATTTTACGTGAGTGGTAAAATTATGTAAAAGTATGTATACGTTGAAATGTATAGGTATGTATATGTGCGTGTGTGGGCGTTTATGTATATACATGTGTATGTGGGTGGGTTGAGCCATTCTTTCATCTGTTTGCTTGCGCTACCTCGCTAACGCGGGAGACAGCGACTAAGTATGATAATGAAAAATAGCATATATATATATATATATATATATATATATATATATATATATATATATATATCACATGAAAGTGTTCAGATGATATATAAATGCCAGTGTCAACAATAAGATATAATGCAATGCATCTCATACATACACTGACATGTTCCATATCTACAATCATCTCTGAAAGCACTATTAACACAGAATGGAATCCCACACATGTTGGGGTTGGTGTTAACATCTGTTTCACCAGGTACACGTTCGTGCGGCCGCCGGACGGGCAGTGGGGAAATAAGAATGCTGATAGGACCTGGTCTGGCATGGTGGGGATGGTGGGAAGGAAGGTGAGTGTAATGAGTAGGGCATAAGGAAGCTGTGTACCCGATTATCATATTCATCCAAAGCATAGATACATGGACCACACAGACCACACAGACACCCAGGATCCAAAGCCAGGTGGTGTCTCCCTCAGTATTAGTATTAAGAGAATGATTGAAATATAACAGAACCAGTCAACTGCCTCAGTTAAGTTGTCCTATGCTGGCCGGTTGCACTAGAGAGAGCTAGATTGCTACACTTTCATTAGGTAGTGAAAAGGCGCTGTTTCTATGTACTTTAAGCAGTGGACAATTCTAAATATCTAAAAGAAGGGTAGAGACTAACTTTAGGATCCCTTTTTGCAATTTCCAGATTTACCAAACTATCTAATGCTAAATGAAAGGAAGGTTATGCGTATATTAATTACATTAACAAATGATCTTTGGTAAATTCATGCACTAACCACAATTCTAGAGTGCAACGATTTGTAATGAAGTTAGTTCCAGTTTCCTGAAAGACATATCAGGATCCAAACGTATTATGACATGGAGCAGTAGGTGATAATCTCTCAAAGGTTACACCATAGCGTAAGGATTAGCAGTACACTGATCCAGTTAGTCTTGGCCAGTCCTTGCCGTATACTCACCAGGTTGAACAAGATAGACATGATAGACAGAATGTGCCAGACCACAAACTGTGAGTGTGATAACGAATAGAATGGGAATGAAAACGTCCCCACGGCTGCGGTAGCGATGGTATGAAGTTGAAATGCTTAGAATTTCACCAGGGTGGCTATCGCATCCATAGGAGTGAAGGCCAAGTTAAGTGAAATCCATTTGTTTTCTTTCCAGGTGTTGCCTCTTATTTTCATGCTAATTCGTTTAGTTCTAAGTTCTGACTTCCACTATTCTGACGTGTGTGAATGCAGGAGGTCGACATGGGTGCCAGTACATTTACGTTGAATGCTGCTCGAGCTGAGGTTGTGGACTACCTGACGATGCTTGTGAATGACGCAGTTACGATTGTAGGAGGTCTGGGGCGGCCTGAGGTGGACCCGTGGGGCTTCCTGCTGCCTCTGGGACCTCTGGTGTGGACGGCCATCCTGGCGGCGCTGCTGGTGGTGCCGGGGATGGTGTTGCTGCTGTTGTTCTGCTTCCCTCGTAAGGCTCCACAGAGAGACACCTGGAAGAGGGACAATATTTATTCGTATTTTCGAATATTACTACAACAAGGTAAAGCGATATATATATATATATATATATATATATATATATATATATATATATATATATATATATATATATATATATATATATATATATATATATATATATATATATATATATATATATATATATATATATATATATATATATATAAGATAACAAGACAATACCTACTCAAAATAATGATATATGCAATCGCAGCTATAATGATGCTGGTGTTGGTTATCAACAAGGGTACAGCTTGGAACCTGGCGAGTGGGAGCGTCTGGTGCTGGGGTCGTGGATGGTGATGACGCTGGTGTTGACCAAGAGCTACGCTGGTAACCTCATGTCCATGTTGGCCGTCAGGTACATCCCACAACCCTACCAGTCCCTCAGAGACGTGCTAGACGACCCCTCTGCCACCATGATGTGGGAGGCTGGCAACGTTTACATGCAGTACCTTATGGTAAGACAAGCCTGCAGGACTGGAGTATAGCACTCCTTATACCAATTTAAGCCAGATTTCTCCGCCATGCCTTACCGGATCTACCTCAACAGTCTTCATAAACTTTGATCTATACAACTGTTTATTAAGACACCAGGAACAATCGATGCTGGCAAAGTTGTTTATCAAGACAATCATAAATCATCATCTTAGAGCAGGCATTCTGCAGTATGTGAATGTGTGTATGTACGTAGATGTAACCCAAGTGGCATCTCCAGGCGGCAGAAAGTGGCATATATCGTGAAGTGATGGACACCGCGAAGGCCGGTCGCCTGATGTGGGTGTCATACGAAGAGCTCGGGAGGATGATGGAGACGCTGGTGGTGCAGGGGCGTCACGTCCTCTTCGTCGAGGGGGAGGAGAGCAAGTCCCTCATAACTGACTTGTTCTCAGAGACGGGTGAGTCTTCCTGCGGGTTATGTAATGGTTCTCTTCATATAGCACGGTCCAGTTCAGGTGTATGGAGAAAGGGTAGAGCCTTTTTGTCATCTTCACTTAGCCCTGTAAGTTTCTACTTACGTGGGAGTGCGTGGAAAAGATATATAATTCAGAAGATCTTATGGTACATGACAAGACCGCCTGTAGGGAGACATTAGCAGTAACCCAAATTCTTAATCCATTTCGATAGAGACGAGATAGTAAAACAGAAGCCTCCTGCCCACACACCACTCCTCTCGGCAGATCAGCTAACAGGAAACGAGGGAACGCCATCGATAGTGTAGAATATTGGGATAAAAATTTTGTAAGAAAGGTTGAATGCAAAATATAATCCAATTTCAGTGGCCAGATACTTTGTAGAGGATGTATTTTAGCCGTTAGTTTGCAGTGAAAATGAATTTGAAATACGTGCGTTTTTTGTTTTTGTTTTTGAAGAAGTTAATTCTCTGATGCTTCATAAGATTAGTGCTTCACTTGCTGCGATTTGAATCTAATGATAACACGGCTTGGTGACCAGAAACAGGAACCGAAAAAAATTGGTTCTAGGAAAAAGAAAGCGAACACAAGGGACGTTCTGTGTGGAACCTACTGAAGATATAGTTATGAGATTCATGTATCTCTGTACTTTCAACTATACATAATTCTTCCTTGACTTTACCCATGTATGTATTTGTTCATCTCCAGACGCTGCACACACTAATCTGCATATATTCTGAACCCAAACAGGACGGTGTGAGTATTACACGTCCAGGGAACGTTTTTTCCCAAATTCCATGAGTATGATCGGTCAGAAGGGCCATCCCCTCGTCCCAGCTTTAAGTAAAAGGTAAACTAAATGTAAAGCCACAGTCACACGTTGGGCTACTAGGAGAAAATGTGTGTGTGTGTGTGTGTGTGTGTGTGTGTGTGTGTGTGTGTGCACTCATGTACTATGACTATAGCTTCCTCTCTATAAAATCTTAGAAGCAATTGGTTAATGTCTCCTGCAGATATATTTGAATGATGTAAAAATTATGACCTTATATCATCACACACTTGTGCTTGAGTACCGTGGTAGAAATTCACCGCAAGAAAACCCATATAACTTTCATATTCGTATGAACTTCTGTTGTTTATACGTTGGACTGTTGAGTGAGAAAGAAAAAGAGAAAAAAGATCAGATAAAGTTTAACTTTGCCGTAGAGAAATTTAAGCTTTTCGCTTTGGAATACCATCCTGGCCTTTTGTCTCTCCACAGCATCAAGTATGTGAAGCAGTTCGGGATATTTGATCACTGGATGGAGAGTTTCAAGCCTAACGTCACCAGATGTCTCCATCCTCCTACCAGAATCACCATCAAGACCTCCCTCGCTCTCTCCAACCTCTGGGTACATAACACAGTCATATCACATCGTTAACCCTGAATATATATGTATATATATATATATATATATATATATATATATATATATATATATATATATATATATATATATATATATATATATATATATATATATTCTACATTTCTCCTATGATTCACGGAGATTTTTTTTACTCTGATGATGTACTACAGACCACCGTACCACTGTGTAGTACCTGCCTGACGGAGACGACCTCGTTCATTTCAGGGAATGCTCGTGGTGCTCGCTGGTGGCCACGCTGTCGCTTTCCTGCTGCTCTGTCTCGAGCTTCTCGCTGCTCGTTTTATACAGGTCAAAGAGCCACTGATCTCCTACATCAGTGGTCACTGACTACAGAACACCAAGGAGTGTACGTTCCATCATAATTCACATCGAGTAAGTGTCGGTTCAGACGAACAAACTCCACCAACCTCATCAACGTGGACACTTCAGCGTCAATACCTCACAACACATGAACGATGCGGCGCATTACCTGCCCAGAAGGTGGACAACATACAGGCTGTCGGGACACTTCAATAATGCTCACACTTCAGTAAAACAAATATGATTTACAACCTTATTAGCTAACTCGACATGATTACGTCAATAAAGAGTAAAACAATTGACAGCTTTCTTGGAGAACCCAACATAATACGATTTCCTCTGTCAAATACGATCTATCCTGATATGTTGAAAGATGTACGTTCATTCAAAAGTAGAGAATTTGCCTCATTATGGCATAAGAGTAGAGTGTGAATGGAATGAACTGAGTTATGAGATGATGAATGTGGACACCCTGCCAAAAATTTAAAAGACTTTTTGATATCAGAAATGGTTCGAGAGATAGGGGCCCATTACTGAAGAATTACCACTCCATAGAGCACAATTAGGTGATTGCAGGAGCAGAGTGGTTATTCTCATGGGTTTTGATGAACGTTTTGACGGTAATGGGTCGAGCGCATGCATACGTTCAAATTGTGGTTGCGCCAGTCGTTCCACAGTGAACATATATATATATATATATATATATATATATATATATATATATATATATATATATATATATATATATATATATATATATATATATATATATATATATAGCGTTAATGGGATGGCCTTGGTTGGGGCCTCAGCGGCCCGTGTCGTCTCAGCTAACATAAAACAAAAAACTTGCAATGGCCACCTCGATCCATTTCAGAATAAGCCCCTTTGGCAAGATAGCGTGCACGTATGCGTGTGTGAGTGAGCTAATATATCAATACGCAAAGCCATTTAGTTAACACGACTCAACAAATACATTTCATCCTAAAACAGGGGGAAAATAAAGGTAAGCAAGACTTTCGAAATCATCGAGCATCGACCATCTAGGGTTACACCGTGACCTTAGGCAAGCCTCTTATGGTACACCAATCACAGCAGCCTCGACTATTGTAGCAATATCATCACCAGCCAGTCGTGGCGATAACTGACTCTAACACTGACCAATCACAAACCAAGCTTTTACACGTTAGGCAAATGAGGCGCAAGCCTGACTCCTCCAGCAGGTGTATCTGACGAACAAAAAGGATGTGAGGCGCTGGTGCAAGATACATTGTCGTGGTGCAGCTGACACCGTCAACAACCTCGCCTCCTGTACTTCTATCGTAAGATACTCCCGTTATCTTGCACACATATATATATATATATATATATATATATATATATATATATATATATATATATATATATATATATATATATATATATATATATATTATCGGCAAACACAGGGAATATTGTAAATGTTGTTACACAGTCCAAGCGAGGAAATTAAAGGGGTCAGCGTTTTGCCCATAGCACGAATTCAGGCAACAGACTCCACACTGGAGTTTGATTTACTTTTTATGTAGACGTATAACTTCCGTGTCCACTGACAACACTGATCGTCCATATCACTGTGTGATGATATCAGCAATAGATCTGTTTCTCGAAAGCACAATAAATGTGAAGATAGATAACGGCAGCGTAATGGAGAAATTTTAAATCTTTTACTGCTCACGTTTCGATACAGCTTTGTTTGTTTCGAACTGAAGACCTGCAAAGTTCCAGCTACTACTATTCTAATGAATTAATGTGAAATAAACATAACTGACACATCAAAAAGGGTCACCCAAGTGGCTCAAGATTTATTCGCTACGTCATCAGGAGGAGGTTGATACTGTAGGTCACATGTCATAGTTGTTGGAGAGAGATAAACTGAATATAGACCAGGAACAGGTGAACGAAAGCAGTATTCTATCGTCTTTCTTATCTTTAAGTGAAACATGACTATCACATGGATAAGAAGGGATAGATTTACGGTTGAAAGGGCGGATCTTCCGCCATTGTTCACTGAGAATATGCCTTCGTGTTTTCGTTTTCCTTACCCGTGCAGATGAACAGTGTCTCATTTCATTCCACACAGGATATATTATGGTGCGTCGTCGTCCCTTGTTCAAGACGACGAACGTGAAGGACCGTGCAAAGATCGTGTTGATGTGGGTAGATGGCGAATCTCCCCGCGACATTGCACTTCAGTTCGAAACCAGCGTGTCCACCGTCTACAGGTGGATAAGACGGTGGCGGAAGGAGGGCAACGTTTGCAACAGACGATGCACTTCTTTACCGAGGAGAATTCCAGGAGCGCCTGGTCCACTGACGGGTCAACAGAACGCTCCTCTGCTTCCAGCCAATTTGGTGGACGTGCCTAAAGCTTACCAGGTCTACTGTGGACCAAGTGCATTTCCCTATGGCTTCCTGGGGACAGAGGAGAGCCGTCACACGCCGGATCTCACTGAATGTATGGACCTACGCACGAAAACCCACAACACTCGACACAGTCTGGGGTGCACCGAAGTCACTTCCACCTCGAAACGATATGTGACGAGGGATGAGGACAGAAACTCGCTTGCTGTGCCTCCTGAAGGCAGATGGTGTTGGGGACTGACATCACTTTACCAGAATCATCCGCCGGTCTTACGTTGAACACAGTTCTGGTCACCTGTTGCTCCTTGTGAGCTCATGTGACGGGAAAAATAATGTCTATAAGATGGATCATCGCTAATCACTATATAATGATCTGTAATTAAACTCATTATAAATGAATATACCCTTCAGGATCACATGAAGACCTCTGTTTGTGTGGATGATGTTAAATGTTAAATGTCTGCGAATTGTTTATAATGAGTAGACCACAATATTTTGTATAGAACATATAGGACGGAATTCCATTACGACATAGGGTATTGCATCAACCGAAGGTGACTAGACCTTCAAGTGAAAGTTATAAGTTATAGGTGAAAAGTTGTAGTTATCTGAAGATTTAATAGATATGACCACAGTGTTGAACCTGTATTTTCATTATCTATATCATCCTTCGATACTAAGTCATATGACATGCATATTCACTGACTGATATATCTATCTGCACTTATACAGGTTATCACCTGCTATCATATATACTATCAAAGACAACTACCAAAAGCAAAATATTTGGTTCAGACGCATTTTCTTGTTAACATCCTTCCCTGTCTGTAAGGACATCCCTAAAGACACGAGATGTTATACAAAAACGATCATAGAATTCTGTTACATGACTGACACAACTCGGTTCATATACTGACGTCAGGCATTTCTCTTCCAGCACGTCCATTGTTACGTTCTTTTTCCATTTATGTCCCAAAGTTCGCCTCCATACAACACCGTCGGCACTACTATACCGTCAAACATACCCACAGTTGCCCCCTTACTCACCCTATGAAACCCCGCAACTCCCACAGTCCCGTCTGTTACCATGTCTACTCCCAGGTTTCTAAGTCACTCCACCTCCTCCGAGTTCTCCCTATTCAAACTCACTCAGATCAAATCTGTCGCGTCACAAGAAACAGAATGATATAACTGGTAATTTGGGGCGTCCCCCTGAGTAAAAGAACAAAGTGTCGAAGATTTTCTGAGAACGGGCCAGCAGCGCTCACGGATACCCCCACTAAGCACTGATTACTAAGTTAGATAACGCGAGCCTTGGAATCTCCCATGATTTACCACATCATATCAATATTTCTTAACTTTTATGTAGCATTTGATTGGCTGATAGACAAGTATAAGTCAGGGAATCGCTTATATGATAAGGACTTAACATCTCTTTTGTGATTCATATCCGTATCATTATGCACATTAAAGGCGGGTGTGTGTGTGGAGGTCAGTGATGATGGCGGATGTGGCGAATCTGTTGTTGATCGTGACTGTGGTGGATGTCCTCCCTTCCCTCGCCCTGCTGCCGCGCCCTGATGGTAAGTCCACAGATGTAGCCACTCTGGTCCACACACATTTGCCGTGCATCATCCTAGCACTTGTCATCAGTTCATAGCTGGTCTCACACTTTGCCATGTGGCTGTCTTCTCAGCTGTTACCCAGGCTCCATCAACCTTGTGGTATGCCCATACTTGTAGTCACAGTCCATCACGTAACCTGTGATCAGGTCGCCTCACCTGGATGTTAACCATCCATCCATCTGTGATCCTGCACTGGGGGAAAGAAGCTGTTTACACATCCCAGCTCTTTTCATACTTGAATGTACTTGAATGTATATTTCTTTTAAATATAAAGCGCTTGTGATAAATATGGTAGTAACTGTTTGCCCTAATCTTAGTCTTCTCAAATTTTCGACATACATATATACTATGCCATTTACCCATCTATATACCAGCCCCGATTTAGAATGAGACATTGGCTTGACTATAGCAGAGTGTTTTGAACATGATTCGAACTCAGGAAGGGCTGTATATGATTCACTGTTAGCAAAGCTAACTATCGAAATGAGTTACAGTAGCTAGTTACATAGTTTCATTATTTGCTGATATACCACTCTTGTTCCCAGTTGTTGTGGAGACGCTGGGCGTGGCAGGCGGGGCGGTGGAGGCGGTGCTGGCCAGAGAGCGGCCGCCCCACTGCTCTGTCATCCTCCTCACAGACGGCACCACCTCGGCCACCACTGTCTTCACGGTACGTCAACGCCCTCATACAACACGTGTTTTGTGGCTTATCATAATGTACCAGCAACCCACAGTCTCCTCTCACCCACAGTGTCCTCATTCTTGCTCACATCCTGTAATTATGTCACTTCAGGAGCTGGATAGGCTGCGCATCCCGTTGGGGCTGGCGGTGTTCGAGGTGACAGGAAAGGACAAGAACCCCAACATGACGCAGCTTTCCTGGATGGTCGACGAGGCTCGGCGAGTAAGTTACTTATAGTAGTAATAGTGATCTCCCTCACAGCAGCTGTTAGGAGGGCTGATCAGTCACAGCTCTTATGTGGTGGATTGGTCATTAGTGATACTAGTCAAGAAATGGAGTGAAAATCATTGTTTCCTCGTAGTTATCTTCACCGAGATGGCAGATATGTACGATGAGATCTCCTATGCATCTTGTGAGACTAATAATGAAGATTCCCACTTTTTTTTTCAACCCAGGTCATTCGTCAAGCGTCCCTCCCGCTAAGGCTTTCTGCGCCGTTCCATGAATAGGATTTTTCTCTCGTCATTCATCCTCTCACTCCTGATTGAGTACTGTGGGTCAGGGATGGTCAGTACCTTGCTCATTTCACGAAGCTTTCTGATCAGGATTCCTTTGAATAGGACAGAGGGACGGATGCCGTCTGCATCTGCGACGAAGTGGATTCCTCCCAGTCATTCACACATGAGAGAGAGAGAGAGAGAGAGAGAGAGAGAGAGAGAGAGAGAGAGAGAGAGAGAGAGAGAGAGAGAGAGAGAGAGAGAGAGAGAGAGAGAGAGAGAGAGAGAGAGAGAAGTGAACCACTATCTGAGGTGCTACCATACTTGCCAAGATTCCTTCCTATCTCTTGAATAAGGCCGGGGAGCCTGCCAGAAAATATTCGAACAATAATACAGTATGGATATCATACCTCCTGGTGTGCAAAGCTCTCAGAATGATGACAAAGACATTAAGATTACCAAGATGATAAGCTATTACTTGTATGTATACATAACGTGGTATGTAAGTTACTATCATTAGCGATTTTGCCGAAAGTTAAGGCTCATCTGCAATCATATCTTTTCCTCAACGCCTTTTGACAATTGTACATAATTTCTCTCCTTGCTAGCTACAGCCAATCAACACGCAGATAATCATTTAGTTTCGAAAGAACTTTTGAGAGAGGTTACAATGTTTCTGAGGCGAATTCAGGCAACACTTACCTTAGTTTGTGTACGTCAACAGCTGCGGCAGGTGTCGGGATGCGTGACGTTGGTGGTGGTGAGCGACGACCCAGCCTTCCTGGCCGCCTCGGCCGAGTGGTCCCTCAAGGGTCTCCTCCTGACGTGGCCCAATAAACTCCTGGCCGTAACCCGCCGGCCCCTTCAGGACCTGCCACACCTCTACACCTCCCTCTACATGATAAACGCCATGTTGATCATCATGGACACCTCTGCATCCTTTTCCAGGTAAGATACCATGTTCGTTACCTCTAATACTACCGTAAAGTTCCAAAGTAGTGGTCAGCCACTATGCCCCATGGTTGACACTGCTGCAGTATCCACCATGAGTAACTTTTGGTGTTGTTTTTAATCCTCTTTGGGAGGACGCAGAGGCCTGTGAGACTGACGAGTATTACTGAGTCTTCCAGAGACCCTTGGTCTTTAGAAATAAAGTACGACGATACTTTATTTCTTCTTCTTCTTCCAGGTGTAGTATATACATACACCCGCCCTACAGACCCCCAGAGGCCCAGGTGGTCCGGGTTGCCTCTTGGTCAGAAGTCCATGGTCTTACACTGGCCACCCACCTCCCGCTCTTTCCTGAAAAGTTCTCTAGGTAGGTCGGTCAACCCCTCTCTTTCTTGAGTGGTTAACCACAAGTATGGGTAAAGGAATCGAAAATTATATGGTCATATATAAAGAATAAGTTACGGAACATCAGACCCAGCCAGTCGTTGGTGTATTGGACAGGTTCGAGTACAGACCAACGCTTGTGGCGGCAACAGAGGAGTATCCTTCCTACGTGGAAAAGGGCTCAGCTTGGACCCCTGATCACCTGGACTACAAGGGACCCGTGATACAGCTTCTGAAGTTGCTTGCAGATAACTTCAATTTTACGTAAGTTACCCTACCGTTGCAGTGAAGCAGCTCGGTATAACAAGCAAGGCAGGCATGGGTCTCTCATAGTAGTGAAGGTGTACACACCTACTACCTGTGGTGTAGAGGTTAGCGTTGCTGACCATGGTGCATTTATGGGCCGTCAGGAGTCAAGCCCACATAGGCTCGAATCCTGGATGGGGCAGTGCATTACTCCAAACGCTGTTAGTAAATATTCTATGTAGATGAGAAAAGATTCAAATTGCTTGTAACATGGTATCAACTTGATGCAGCGAGGGTCACCCAGCTGTTTGGTCATCATACTCCATCCTCCCTTACCTTTACTCTTTGATTTCCTCATCACTATTTTCTGCATAAGTTTGTGACTGCAAACACTTTTTCTGACGCTGTATGGACTCAAAATCAGTCGTCCATAACACATATGGTGTTAGTCACAAGGAAGGCTGCGTAAGCACCACTTTGACATCCTAACTTTCACACAGCCAAAGTAGTGTTTCATGTAACTGACGTGTGTATGATACGTGCACTGTGATATCGTTCAGTTCTAGATATGTCAGGTGTGGTGGTGTTAACATCTGTCTCACTAGGTACACGTACGTGCGGCCGCCGGACGGGAAGTTTGGCAACAAGGAGCCTGATGGGACCTGGACTGGCATGGTGGGGATGGTGGGCAGGAAGGTGAGTGTGTGGACCCTCATCCTCACTGCATAGACCATCACCACCTCACCGCCATCACTCTATCCTCGATACCACTGACCTTTGATCTCAGTATTTCAACACAACCTGGGCAGCACTGTCGGTCAGAATGCTGTGCTCCGTACCATACCTCGCTCTCACGTTATCGTGCCACACCCGTTCAACACCGCCTCATACCACCAACTGTCCTGTTAGATAGTTCGTCCAATGTATCATTTTCTTTCCTTCAAAGGCCATTAAAGTTTAGGCATTCTCTCTTCTAATATTGATCCTTCCACATCTCATCTAACTGTTTTACACATTTTTTTTCTAATATTCTACTTTAATGCGTAAATGTAGGAGGCGGACATGGGTATAGGAGCGTTCACACTGACTGCCGTGCGTTCTGAGATGGTGGACTACATGAGATTATTTGTAGACGACGCGGTTAAGATCATAGGCGGTCGAGGGCGGCCTGAGGTGGCTCCGTGGGGGTTCCTGCTGCCTCTGGGACCCCTGGTGTGGCTGGCCATCTTAGTGGCGGTGGTAGTGGTACCCATGCTGGCGTTGCTGCTCTTGTTCTGCTTCCCCCGTAAGGTTAAACAGAGGGACACCTGGAAGATGGACAATACTTTCTTGTACTTCCGCGTATTATTACAACAAGGTAAGTCAATCGATGAAGGTATATGTATCATGACAAGGGAGAATCGGAGGGACAGTTGTGGAAACGATTAGTCCAGACACAGGTCTTATTTCTCAAACGTTTTGACCATCCTCAAACGTTTTAGTGTAACGTTCTTCAGAGACTGACAATGCAATGATGGTACGCAAGTTGACATGACAAATGGAGTACCTTCCCTTCATCGTTTGTTATGCTCTCATGATGATATCTGCTTGAAATGAATAAATCTGTTTTTCCTCTTTTCTTTTTGAACTATCATGACGCTGGTGTTTCTCGTAAACAAGGATACAGCCAAGAACCCGGCGAGAGGTGGTGGGAGCGTCTGCTGCTGGGGTCGTGGATGGTGATGACGCTGTTGTTCGTCCGGAGTTACGACGGTAACCTCATGTCTATGTTGGCCGTCAGGTACATCCCACAACCCTACCAAACCCTGAGGGACGTGTTGGACGACCCCTCCGCCACCATGATCTGGGAGGGTGGCAATGTTTACATGCAGTATCTTATGGTAAGACATGCCTATTGTACAGGGGATGGGGGCACCAATTATACAAAACTAATTTCGACAGAAGTTGCATCACTATATGTACTTCATATGTATCGAATTGCAGGGAAATAAACATGAACAATCACCTCATCTTAGGCTTCATGATATCCATAACTCATAATAACAGATGATAACTCATGATGAGTCCCAGTGAGGCGGGGCTGGTCTCACCCTGTTGGTGGATAAGCTGAGAGGAAAGAGCCCCAATCAACGAGTTTGCACCATCAACAGTACGACGATGTCAGCGTAGGTATCCTCACTCCAAAGGGGTCCAGACAACAGTGAAAGCAACATATGGGAGTGTATCAATACACATATACCCAGAGAATAACCTGGTTGACGTTCTGCAGGCTGCTGAGGGTGGTATATACCGCGAGGTGATGGACACCGTGAAGGATGGTCGCCTGATGTGGGTGTCGTCGACGGAGCATAGGCGGAGTATGGAGAGTCTGGTGGTGCACGGCCGCCACGTCCTCTTCGTCGAGGAGAAAGGGAGCAGGTCCATCATTGCTGACCTCTTCTCAGAAACAGGTGGTTAGCGGGGCACTGTTTGGCCAGACGTCAGATAACGTTAATGACATTTAGCACAAAAATGTCTTTCTTTTTTTGCCTTCCATTATGCAAAGCATATATAGCTCTCCTTCAGGGATAAAAGGTCATTAAAAGGCATTTTTTCCTTTGGCCATTACTTGACCATTGTCAACCAACTTAGTTCGACAAACTTACATACTTTTTTCTTGTTATATCTATTGTTCTTAAGTATCTCTGCACTTGAAGTGGTGTTGAAGAACTGTGTTGTAAGGTCAGAAGTCCCTGAAAAATATATCTGTTACTCTTCCTTCAGTTTAAAGGTATAACACATGGGGGAACGAAATTCATTCTATAACTGCTGTGCGCACTAAGCTCGAATTCTGAGCCCCACAGGATGAGCACTAAGCTTTAATTCAGAGCCCCACAGGACGAACACTAAGCTCTAATTCTGAGCCCCATAGGACGAGCACTAGGCTCGAATTCTGAGCCCCACAGGACGAGCACTAAGCTCTAACTCTGACCCCCACAGGACGAGCACTAAGCTCTAATTCTGACCCCCACAGGTCGAGCACTAAGCTCTAATTCTGACCCCCACAGGACGAGCACTAAGCTCTAATTCTGACCCCCACAGGACGAGCACTAAGCTTCATTTCTGACCCCCACAGGACGTTGTGACTTTTACACATCTAAGGAACATTTCTTCCCGAATTCTATGAGCATGATCGGTCAGAAGCACCATCCCCTCGTCCCTGCCTTAAGTGAGAGGTAAGTTAAGAGTTAAGTTGAACGTTACAGTCACTCGCTGGTCTATGAGGCTTAAAGGAAATTTAGTTCCTTGTACAATTTGTTTGTGTTCATGTGATTACACATTTCTATGTGCACAACGCGGGGAGGGAATTCGACATCCCTGAGGCTACACTACTTGAACTTCTGCTTTACTCATACTGGTTCCTAAGCTTCTGTATGTGGTCCTGGTTCACTGATTGATTGCTCAATTCATTCCATTCACACTCGTATTATGCCGTCTCTTAACCTTGGATATATGTACCATGCCTATACTCTTGTGTGTGGGTGTGTGTGTGTGTGTGTGTGTGTGTGTGTGTGTGTGTGTGTGTGTGTGTGTGTGTGTGTGTGTGTGTGTGTGTGTGATTCTCATTATTTCAGTAAAATTTTGATGTATGACTTCTGTAGACACATATGAAAAAAATTGAATAAACATAAATTTCGTTTCCTACCACTCTTGCCAAATGGTGTAGCAAATAGTAGAAAAATCCATAACTGGTAACAATATCTATCAAACAGGGAAAACAAATTGATTGGTTTGATACATAGAGACAGTCCAACTGCAAAAACTAATACAAATGTTCACCTTTGATTCAAAGTAGATGTTTCTTGATCTGGTCTGATTTTAGGTCTATCCGCCTGTGATATTTCTGGCATATCGTCTCCCCACAGCATCAAGTACGTGAAGCAGTTCGGGATATTTGATTACTGGATGAGGAGCTTCAAAGATAATTCCACCGTATGTCTTCATCCTCCCACCAGGATCACCATTAAGACTACCCTCGCTCTCTCCAACCTCTGGGTGAACAATGAGTCACACAGCGTCACATGATGACAATATATTGTAAAACGAAGAAGAGGAAAAAAACATTTTGTAAAGCTTTCTGATATATTCTTTTTTGAACTTAAATCTTCCTTATTATATTTCAGGTGTCATGAATAAACTCCATTCTTGATAACTGTTATTCATAATGTATCAACAATCTGGATTAAAATTCTTTGCTGACATACAACAGAGCCACTGTACCACTGTGTTAACACCTACCTGACGGAGACGACCTCGTTCATTTCAGGGAATGTTCGTGGTGCTCGCTGGTGGCCACGCTGCTGCTCTCCTGCTGCTCTGTCTCGAGATTCTCGCTGCTCGTCTTATACCGACCCACAAGCAGGACCCAGGGCGCTCCTGGAGAGACTACTGAACAGAGTACAAAGTCATCTTAATTCCAGATCAAGCAAGGAAGAGGATGACCCCCTCAACATTGACCCTTCAGCGCCCAGCACTCCACAGTATTTCACCCACACAGCTCAATACCTGCCGAGCACAATGGATGAAATGTACTTCTGTCATGTTGATTTGACATTATTCCACACGTCATAAGAAGATAATTAGGTTTCCTGTTCTATTAACAAGCTTGAAGTGCGAAATTGACCTTCTCAGATAAGTATGTACATACCACCATTGTGCATACAGTATTTGAGTACCAAAATCTACACATATACTCCTGGCAGCAACATTCATTACATAAAACAATAATCGTATAATTTACATAATCATTTTCTTATGCAGTGGGGTATCACGTAAGATAGTGATGATAACAAAGCATTTTTCGTGACTGGATGATTCTGTGTTTTTCTTTATCCCTGAATACATTTGCCTCATAGTGTATGTCAATCGAAGAGACATAAATATTACATTATCATACCAAGGGAAAATGTAACAGACCATTTTACACGGGAGAATTAACCGTAAGAATTATGTGATAACTTCTGTGCACATTATGTGATAACTTCTGTGCACATTATGTGATAACTTCTGAGCACATATCAATTACCAGTTCATGTTATGATCTAAGCTTCCGTTATACTCTTTATACTCAAACCAGAGATTCAATCCTGTTTTGAAAATAATTTTCTTACATTTGTTTGATATATTACATTGGAAACATCTGTGATTGGTGCATATGCTCCTATAAGAGATATACCGTATAAAAAAAAATGTCTCGTGCGAGGAAAACCAGATACACACCGAGGTAATTGAGCCTAAACATCTGAGTTTACACGCACATCGCCAGGCTCCTCAATCACACAAATCTCAATTTTTCTGCCGAAATGATACCGTCGAAACATGGCATTTTCTTTTTTCTCTTGTTTTTGTCCTGAAGGTTATCCAATCCTGGATCAAAGCTCACGCACTCGACCAATGATGCGCAGGCCTGACTCCTGCAGGAGGCGTGTCCAACGAACACAAAAAGGATGTGAGGCGCTGGTGCAAGATACATTGTCGTGGTGCAGCTGACACCGTCAACAACCTCACCTCCTGTATTACTATTGTAAGACACTAGCACTAACTTGTGTGATATTTGATTACTTCAGCAAATTATGTTTAGTCCTGGTTTTCGCCTTCTCATAAATTTGAGAATTTGAATAAACGCATATATATATATATATATATATATATATATATATATATATATATATATATATATATATATATATATATATATATATATATATATATATATATATATATATATATATATATTTGTACGTGAGGGAGTTTAAGTTAAAGACAGCACAGCAAGAGGAAGTTGCAATACAACATTCTGTTGCGTCTGAATTCTATGCAAAACATCATTGCCGCTGTTCGAACTGCTTCAGATCAGAATGAACACCTGTTCGTCGAGACAGTGAAGCTTCTGCCATAATACATCAACACGATCGAGATGGCGTAAGTTTGCGAGTGTATGTGTGCACTTCAACTGTGCCTCTTTTCACTCCACACAGGAATGTTATGGCACGTAGGCGTCGAGCGTTCAAGACGACGGATGTGGACGACCGCGTAAAGTTCCTGTCGATGTGGAAAGACGGAATGTCTGTCCGCGACATCGCACACGAGAGCGGCATCAGTCTGTCGACTGTCTACAGGTGGATAAGACTATGGCGGAAAAAGGGCTACATTTACTCAAGACGTTATAGCTGCTTGCCTACGATGGTTCCAAGAGTGCAGAACTCAGTGAACGTTCCGTTGAACACGTCTCTACTTCCAGCCACCTTTGTGGATGGTGCTGTCACTTCCCATCTGTACTACAGACCAGACATATTCCCTCATGGTTGTCTGAATGCAGAGGGGAATTACCGCCCGCCTGCCTTCCCTGACTGTGTGAATTATTGTGATGTGCACCAGGAGGTTCGACGCAATCTGGGACATACAGAGTTCGCTTCAGACCCAGAACGAGTCGTGACACAGAATAAAGCCAGTCAGTCAGTCCTCGTAGAACCTGGAGCATGGCGGTGGTATGGGGCCGACAACACAACAGATAGTGAACATAGGTCAGGTAGTCTATGTCGAATCACTGGTGAATAACTGTGACGCAAAGGGAGTGTCAGCCAACAACACTGCCAGACAAATACTGTAAAAGAAATAAACACTTTATGCATGTATACTTGAGAATGCCTATGCTGAGACGACAATTCATGAACGTTATGTATAGGTAACTACAGTACGATAAGTTCTGATTAATTGTGAGCTATAACTGGAATGGAAGGTTTTTGAATAGAGGATATTGTGTCATCATATGGTAACTGAAGTGATAGATGCAAACGGGGGATGATGTTCGACGAATTTGTTGTGAACAAAATATCTTGAAGAAATGGTTACCATGTAATACGTTTTTCATTAAACATATAATTCCTCGAAAGAAGTTATGTGATATACATATTTATACCTCATTATGTTAGGTGTTTATATATATATATATATATATATATATATATATATATATATATATATATATATATATATATATATATATATATATATATATATATATATATATATATATATATATATATATATATATATATATATATGTGTGTGTGTGTGTGTGTGTGATTTTCATACACATCCTCTTGGATATTTCATTTTCGCGAAAGTTGCAACATTCTTTAGAACATGAAGAAGAGTCACACACCAAAAATAAGGAAGATAACTGGAGAACTCATAATGAGAGATAACTGTAGGAAATATGAAAGAAAAATGGTCTAATAAGGGTATACAGGTTCATCATAGCAACAAATCCTAAACAGTAACACACGAGTCCAGAAAACTAAAAAAATGACACACGTCTCATTAGCCTACGACAAGGGTATCTTCCAACCTGTATTCTCATACTCCATCTGTTCTGGATAATGCACTTACGTTACAACTAGATGACGTTACTCATTTTGATAATGTAGTCACCCTAAAGCTCTTGCAGTCCTTTGAGACGAAAAATCCAGCAGACCTTCAGACAGATGATATCCTTCACCTGACAAGTACTACACCAGTCAAATGTATTTTCATTTTTGCTTTATTCTGACAATGCAAGCGTGAAAGGGATCTGATCTCAATCTACTCTAGTTTAAAAGGGATCTAACCCCAAGCACATAAGTCTAACTCTAAAGGGTAGCTCTGAAAAGTGTTTATTTTCGTATCTATACATTCATCTATCCATTTATAACTACCCCAGCGCCTCTCTTAAAGAATCAGTCTTGGTGTTACGTGGGATCTCTTTCCAGAGGGGCCTAGAGTCCAAGTTTGCGCTACTTCCAATGGTTGGGAAATATGAAATCCATTACAATTTGAGTTCTTTGAAGAGACTGTACTCAGTGAGCAGCTCCTCACTCCGAAGGGAGTCCATCAAATCCAGCTACTGGAAGTAGCGTAACCTTGAAGCTGCAGGGGTCCTTTTAGAAGACGTGGTCCCAGGGTCATAGGATTCTAATGAATGATATAGATCGATAGATAGGATATAGATAGGAGTATAGATAGATTGAAAACATGACTTTCACATAAGAATGTAAACTATATTTCTACAATCATTAGATTAAAATGAGGCATAAGCGTTATAGAGAAAACCAGGGTAGTGTTAAGAAACACTAAATCAATACAAGTAGCAGCAGTTAAGATACATGATATGGTTGATGTGTATGGATGTACCTGTGAGTCTTATAGTGACGTAACGAACACCATGTCGAGGAGGGGCGTAATAATACTTACTGATGATTCTACTGAGCACCCGAGGTAAACCAGCAACTACTTTTGTGGAACTGGAAGCTTTGATATCACTTACCATACCTGAGTCCTGCTCTCTGTACCTCTAATCTTTGATGTATACTTATTGACGAATTCAGACGAAAGAAAAATCATTTTAGTGTTCTATTTACTCTAAATGGTAGGGTCAGACTGGAGACGATCAAGCCTGTAAGAGACCAACACATTAATATTCTCCACAGTCCACATTCATACGATCCTGTACAGCTGGAGTGCGGGTGTAGAGGGTAGTGATGATGGCTAGTGCGACGGCTCTAACAGCACGGTTGTTGACCCTGTCTGTGGTGGCTGTCCTCCCCTCTCTCGCCCGGCCACCTCGAATTCCTTATGGTAAGTCGACAAATATAGTCACCCTGCATGACTTGGTTATCTTCCCGGTTGTCGTGATGCTATATAGCCAAGGGGGAAAGTAAGTGCTGTTGGAGGAAATAATTGACAGTCATTAGAAAGGTATTCTTTTCCAAACTGATTATTACTCTCTGAGGCTATGGGAACCTTACAATTAAGTCAGAAGTGAGTGCTAATGTACTACCTATTATCAAATGTCTAATGTAATTATGAAATCTTGTTTTCTAAGATAATTGTCATTTCCTCCCTCACTCTCAGGTGATGGAGAGACTCTGGGAGCAGCAGGCGGGGCGGTGGAGGCGGTGCTGGCCAGAGAGCGGCCGCCCCACTGCTCCGTCATCCTCCTCACAGACGGCACCACCTCGGCCACCACTGTCTTCACGGTACGTCAACACTCTGCCTCACCTTGACACCCTCACACAACCACTGATGTGTGGCTTACTGTCGTAAACTACCCACTCGTAGTATCTTCTCAATGATATCACAAGACTGTACTCTACATCCCTTAACTTTAGGTCACTCCCTATAACTTCAGGAACTGCCGAGGCTTCGGATCCGGCTAGGGCTGACGGTGTTCGAGGTGGCAGGAAAGAACCAGAGCCCCAACATGACGCAGGAGCAGCTTTCCTGGATGGTTGGCGAGACTCGGCGGGTAGGTCACGTTCAGAAAAAATAACTAGGGTTGTGGTGGGGAGATATTGGTCACTGTCAGCAACACTGGAGTGGGAACTTCATGTTGGTCTCAGCCAAAATATAGTAATTAGTCCAGGAACTTGTTGAGGTCACTGGCATCTCTGGTAAAGCAGGTGGGTCACAACACATGAGATCATTAGGTCACCTCATAAATGAACCACGCCAACATCCACACTAAGGCTTGGTCACATCCGAGGCAAAGGTCAGGTACCACTTCTATCAGTATGTGGACATCAACAGATGCTGCAGGCTTCGGGGTGCGTGACGATGGTTGTGGTGAGCGACGACCCAGCCTTCCTGGCCGCCTCGGCCGAGTGGTCCTTCAACGGCCGCCTCCTGACGTGGTCCAACAAACTCCTGGCCGTCACCCGCCGACCCCTTCAGGACCTGCGACACCTCTACACTTCCTTCTCCATGACGAACTCCATGTTGATCATTAAGGGCACTCATGCAGCCCATTCCAGGTTAGCCACCATTTCTTCCAGGTAAATGATCCCACAGTGGTTCATTGAACAACAAGCAACCATGTCTCTCATGGTTGGCGTTGGTGTAGTCTCCACTAACACAGTGATTGGTCATTACCTAAGGCGGCTGTTGCACTGAGGCTCCGCCACATGAGTAGCAGCCATCAGCCAAAAAGTACCCACTATGCAGATGTCTGGTAGTCTGTAATGTTTACATGCTACGTGTCTTATGTTCAGTGGATACCCCATGAAAATATTGTATCAGAGGCCCACCATCGCTCAAGCACTCCTACACCACTTCAGAACGATCTAAATCCAATTTTTGGATGGGAAACGAGGAGATATGTACTTGAGTGTATGAGGGAATGCTAAGTACCACAAGTTGCCTGTATCCATCGTTGACGGAATTATTTCCGAGTTGTAGACTACGCACTATCGTACTTACACTATCAGTTTGGTCGAGGCGCTACTCATGTTTACAGACACGACCTTCATGAGGATGGTCTGAAAGTCTTCTGTGGACACTTTGTTACTGTCATTCAGGCGTTATTTTTTTTTCAAGGAGTGTACGTAACTGCAGAACTAACAGGTTGAACACAAGGTCCCAAGATTTGTCATAATGAGAAAGAAGGTGCTCACATTGTTATGTTTGCAGGTGTGATATATACGTGCACCTGCCCTACAGACCCCCGGAAGCCCAGGTGGTGCAGGTTGCGTCCTGGTCGACCGTACGTGGCCTCACGCTGGCCACCCACCTCCCGCTCTTCCCTGACAAGTTCTCCAGGTATTTGGGACGAGACTTATTTCTGTGTACCGCCAGGTGTCATAACTGAGTGACGTCCCACATAGTTTTATCTATGTATGGTTGCCAGGGCCCCTTTCTTGAATGGGTCCTCGTGTGATCCAGGACCCCTACAGCCACTGCAGCCCAAGGTTGCACTATATCCAGTGGCAGGGAAATCATGAACTCCTTTAGGGGTCTTCGACGAAACTATACTCCTTTTGTCATAATGTATTAAGGTAAATTTCTCAGGATTTGCAGTTCATGGTCGATATTGGCATAGCAATGTGATTTTTTTCATTTCCCCAAACAAGAATAGATATATAGATTACCTTTCCTGGCAAAGAAATATGCGTTAGATACTAGAAATTAATGGCGAACAAGTTTGGGCATAGCGAGCGACCCAGTTATACTATGGTCATGAGCAAACAAATTAGTATTAGTAACATGTTAGTAATATATCTCGACCATGCTAATCTGACCTTTTATTACCCAGACGTTCATGCATTACCTGGCTAGGTTCGCTCTCGGGGCATCGTTTCTAGCAGCGGCCTCTCACGCCCCTTCATACATGGAGAGGGAGTCCTCCAGTACGTCCCTTGGCCAACCCTTCCGATACAAAGGACCCGTGGCGCAGCTGCTGGCGGTGCTGGCAAAGAAATTCAATTTTACGTAAGTTGTAGCGTTCATGTCGACGGCGGAGGTTTGTGTACGTAACTGGTGTGGTGTGGTGAAGCTGGTTTGTAGTTCTGGTATATAACAGGGCTCTAGCTTTTCTGTGGAGATTGTAAGGGATGGTAGTGCATCTGTCCCTGTAAATTACACATGAGCACAATAGATACAACACTCTTGAAAACTGTGGTCATGTGTCTCTGGTTTTTCGACATTTCTACAGTCTTCCCTCTACACACTTCTCTCTGTGTTTTGTAGCTATAAAAGAAGTCATCCAGAACACATAAGGTGTCAGCACTGGAGACCATGCTAACGTACTACCAGATTATGAAGTCGATACATAAATGCGTCCTGCAATACTGTCTGTTTCTAGAGCTAACTTCAGGGTAAAGTGCCAACGTAAACTACCAAAAGTTTTACACATGTCATACGTGCTGGTGCCACCTTGTCTCCCCAGGTATACGTACGTGCCGCCGCCAGACGGGAAGTGGGGAACTAAGGAGGCTGATGGAACCTGGACTGGCATGGTGGGGATGGTGGGCAGGAAGGTGAGTGTAGTGTTATGTATGCCACTTATGCTCAATGGTCCTGATCAGCATAAGGCTAGAGCAATTTAGGCCGAGCTCTCAAAAGAAGTGTTCTCAATTTTCTGACCAATAAAAGCATATCTGTCAACGACGGTGCATCACGATGGACAAATTTCGTTTATTCTAAGATAGTGACTTCGCAAGGGACTAGAGAGTTGCCAAAAGACACCATGACAATAACTCATGAATCTAGAATAAAGCCTCTTTTGACCACCATCAGGATTGAGGAAACACTTTCACCTTTAGAAATGCCGACTGTGGTTTAGATATAATGTTGCAAAATCCCGTTTAATTGAAGGTTACTTTAAGAAAAATCATGAGCATTATAGACACCACCTGATTCGATCATATTTGCCATGGTGACACTAATGATAGATTAGAAGTACTAGCGTGAGTCTGAGACAAGATGATCCTCCTACTGCAGCAGGAAAGGTATCTCGTCATGTAGACGACACAAATTCAGGAGAAGGTAGATCTAATAGAGTATGATCCATTGTGGTATGAGATTCTTAAGACATGAGACTTTCATTGGAATTATAGTTTTTAACTTTCATTCATGTGATTCTGAGAAACTTGATAATGTCACATATACAGTCAGCCAAAAAAGTCTCAGTACACTATTCAAGTGACTCGTTTCATGTGAGTGGATGCAGGAGGTCGACTTTGGTGTCGGGCCTTTCTCGCTCAGTGTTGTTCGTGCTGAGATGGTGGACTACATGAGGCTATTCGTAGGCGACGCACTGAAGATCATAGGAGGTCTGGGGCGGCCTGAGGTGGACCCTTGGGGCTTCCTGCTGCCTCTGGGACCTCTGGTGTGGACGGCCATCCTGGCGGCGCTGCTGGTGGTGCCGGGGATGGTGTTGCTGCTGTTGTTCTGCTTCCCTCGTAAGGCTCCACAGAGAGACACCTGGAAGAGGGACAATATCTTCTTGTATGTCCGTATATTGTTACAACAAGGTAAATATATGAACACATTTATGTAAATATAGCAACATCATGAAATGGATGAAAGGACACTATTGTTTCCAGTGGCTCAAAGACACACCTGCAGAATATGTTATCTGTAATGTTAGCTATAACTGAACTGGTGTTGGTCATCAACAAGACTACGAGACGGAGCCTGGCGAGTGGGAGTGGGAGCGTCTGGTGTTGGGGTCGTGGATGGTGATGACGCTGGTGTTGACCAAGAGCTACTCTGGTACCCTCATGTCTATGTTGGCCGTCAGGTACATCCCGCAGCCCTACCAGTCCCTCAGAGACGTGCTGGACGACCCCTCCGCCACCATGATGTGGCCTGGTGGCACTTTTTACATGCAATTTCTTAAGGTAAGATGAATAATGACGAAGACGCCATGAATGATACAGCTTCATTGGTTTTCCATCCATTGTCAATAACAGTATTGGTAAGAAATTAAGAAATAACTTACGGTATCTCTAGAGATAGCCACGGGGTATATTCTGTAGGCTGCAAAACGCGGTGCGTTTCATGAGGTCATGAAGAGTGAGGAATATGGTCGAGTGATGTGGGTGGAGCCGCTTGAGTACCGGAGGAAGTTGGAGACGCTGGTGGTGCATGGACGTCATGTCCTCTTCATTGAGGAGAATGAAAGCAGGTCCATCATGGCCGACGTGTTCTCAGCCACAGGTGAATCATTTTTCTCCTAGCGCTAAACTAGAGATCTTTTAGAATTATACAATTTCACGTTAAGCCAATGTTAGGGAGGGGAAGGTGATCAACATACCTTTCTCAATGAATCATATCATCAGTTTACTTTGCTCTTAGTGATGAATAACATTGGTACATAACGCATGTTTGTAGTGTATACTAAGTACTGTATAACACATCGTGTAAGTTAGATGTAAAATGAAATGCTAAAGAAAATGTGGTACAAACTTTGCCTCACTCACACCAATCTTTAAGGACAGAGGTCGATATGTTAGCCGCTGCAAGAATCACTAAGCTATATTTCCAATCGCCACAGGTCGGTGTGACTTTTACACGTCCAGGGAACATTTCTTGTCTAATTCCATGAGTATGATTGGTCAGAAGGGCCACCCGCTCGTCCCAGCCTTCAGTAAAAGGTAACCTAGACTGAAAATGCTTTGTCTCTGATGATAAAAAAAAGGGTAATATTTGCCTGTGTGTATGTGTGTCATGCATGTTTTCACAGATGTGTATATGAAGATATGAGTGTCTCTGCGTGTGTGTGTGTAATTACCTATTTGCACTGTATGAGGAGGGAGTTGTACACTCGTGGGGCACCATCTCTTCTCCCGTTCGGGGAGGGAGCTCTGGAAAGGATAAGACTGAAGTCCACAATGAATAGAATAGAAACATCTTCTACAAGAATCACTCGGGTGTTTTGTCTTCCCCAGCATCAAGTACGTGAAGCAGTTCGGGATATTTGACTACTGGCTGGAGGGTTTTAAGAGTAATTCATCGGTATGTCTCCGTCCTCCTACCAGGATCACCATCAAGTCTTCGCTGGCTATTTCCAACGTCTGGGTGAATATCCCTCGTCTAGGTAAACCTTCACACAAACACACAACTTCACACAAACCCACAAAAGAAAGACATCTTTATCTTTTGACATTTATAGCAGATCTTTTCCTAACAGTTCATAAAGATGTGGAATATTAAGATTGAAGTTTTGTTCTGACATATGAAAGTGTTAACACCTGCCTGACGGAGACGACCTTCGTTCATTTCAGGGAATGTTCGTGGTGCTCGCTGGCGGCCACGCTGTCGCTCTCCTGCTGCTCTGTCTCGAGCTTCTCGCTGCTCATCTGATATAGACCATTACTACTGGCCTCGTACCACCGTGGGTCACTGATTCCCACATAAGATCGGCTTCTGGAAATAAAACTGAACTTTCCCAGTTATTCTTTTTACTCATGTAAACACCAGACCCCCTTTTTATGGGGCTCCTACAGCTTCAAAGCTACGCTACACTCAGTAGCATGGAAAGAATGGATTCCTGTGCAGTGCGAGGTTCTTCTACAATATTGTATCCATTTTGTCTATTGACAAAAATACATCTACGTCGAAGGTGATTTTTTTTTTCAGCCGCAGCGTAACCCAATGCAAGCGGAGTCCGGTAACGCCGATCTCCCAAGACCTATCTATCTATCTATCTATTTATCTATCTATGATCGGTCATTTCTGTTTGGCATCTGTTACTGAAGGAATATCAACCATTTTTTTTTCTAATCTATTGGGTCCCTTTTACACACACCCAATTGTAATGTATTATGGTAAGCTAAATTCTCTGATCGAAACAACAATTTTTCATGCTGAAGAGCAAAGGGGAAAGAGAGGGTCATTCCAAATCATCAGCCATCAGTCAGCTGACGATGACGCAACGATCAGTGACTCCGTTCACACACGGCAGGACACACCAATCACAGCAGCTGGAACTGATGCTGTAAGGCATCAGCCAATCATGACCATAGCAGCCTCCACTGTTCACCAACCCTAGATCAAGATTCGCACTTTGGACCAATGATGCGCAGGCCTGACTCCTGCAGGAGGTGTGTCTAACGAACACAACAAAAAGGATGTGAGGCGCTGGTGCAAGACACATTGTCGTGGTGCAGCTGACACCGTCAACAACCTCACCTCCTGTACTGCTACTGTAAGACCCTGTCAACCTCCCCACATTTTTTTTTATCAATAAGTCTATCAGGTTTGTTCTCACTTTGATACACACACACACACACACACACACACACACACACACACACACACACACACACACCGAACTCTGTCTGCTCGAAGTTACACAGTGAGTAAAAAGTCACCTCCTCAAGCAAGGCTGTATCGTTGGAAGTATAGTCTCGTCAAAGAACCTCTCACACCAAAGGAGTCCATCATTACCCTGCTCCTGTAAGTAGCGTCGTCTTGTAGCTGCCAGTCCTCATAAAAAGAGGTCCTGGGTTAACTATAGCTTACGAGAGGGTTGACAGAAATGTCTAACAAATATATAAAAGGAAATTGACTAAATGTCGTGAGATTTTGGGGGTAGCTAGGTGGGTGAGTGGCTCCCAGTGAAAGCAAGTTTGCATCCGGATGTGCAATACGTCCTTGACTGTTTGTTATGGTTGTCTACGACGTGGAGAAAGAGGTAAATGCAAGTGTCCTCGCCCCTGAAGCGAGTTTGCAGTATATGCTGGAAGTGAAGGAGAGGAGTTAGTGAGACTCAACATTAAACCTAATAAGTGTCATATCAAAACAACTCTACAGGCCAGACCTTTAGGTTGAAACTGCCTGTGATGAAACGTGGCTCCGGCTGTATAGCTGGCATGAGATTTACTCAATACCTCACTATAAAGAGGCTGCTAAGACAGAAACTGTCACTACAAACGGATGAAGCCAGAGTAACACTTTTCCACCAAAGGAGAAGGAGATCAACGTCCTATCTAGTGTATTAGGCTCATACAAAATATTTTTCCCTGGTCAAACTACTTCAGACAAGGACGGATTAGTTTCAGCTGCCGTAGTAGTGAGACTTACACCATAGCACATCAAAATGACAAGTTCATGATGACGTCTGTTAGTCGCGATATCTACAGAAATGAACAGTTCTATTGTTTCATTCCACACAGGACCATTATGGCGCGTGGACGTCCCTTGTTCAAGTCGGCAAGTGGGGGTGATCGTGGTAAGGTCGTGTTGATGTGGGTAAAAGGCGTGCCTCCTCGTAGCATTGCGCAGAGGATGGAAATCAGTGTGTCTACTGTCTACAGGTGGATAAGACAATATCGGAGGGAGAGAGATGTTTCCGTAAGAAACTTCGATGGTTTATCTGGGATAATCCCAGTACCGGGCCTTCTGTACCTTCCTTCAAATACCTCTCTGCTTCCAGCCACCTTGCCTGATGCTGCACACGTCTCCAAGGAATGCCGTAGACGAAATGGATCGCTCTATGACTTCCCGAAGACAAATGAAATTCGCTGTGCTCCTGCTTTGTCTGAGTATGTAGACCTACGTAAGTTAAACCACAGTGTTCGATGGAGCAAGGGTTATACTGCCTTCACCTCAGGCTTAGAACGAAGTCTGTCCAACAGCGAAGCCAAGAACTCGTCCCCCGTGCATCCTGGAGCAAGCTGGCATTAGGAGATGACACTACCATACCTAAACCACCACCCACCGGTCGTATGGTGAACAAAGCTCAGGTGATCTGGGAACCAGTGGTGAACAAGCACAGTGGTTGGGAAATGTGATGGCTCAACACAAGAATGCTGTAAATGCGTATCTTATGTTTAAATACAACTTTCAAGGTCTTTCACTTCTGTTTTTGGAGAGGAGATACACAATCACTGTCGTTAATTTCTTATAGACTGATAGACATATCCTGTGAGCATTATTTGAGATGAAATCTTATACTATACAGGAACTCGTATTGTGGGTTGGTAGTTCAACTTATAAATGAAACTTTCAGTGAAAAATAAATGTATGAAGTTACTACAGTCATCTAAAACTTTAATAGACGTGATTGTACTACAGTCCTGCCTTTCATTATTTGTAGAATCCTTTGAGACGACAGAACGTGATATAATTATCAAGGACTGATTATTGCAGTCATTTGCATTAACTGCAAATTATTTCCTCATTTCCCAAACGTTTCAAAAAAAAACTTCTTCTGGAAATATATTTTTTTTCGGTTTTATTATTCTTTAATATGAGAGCATTTTCTCAAAACTTAGATTATTTCTGATAAAAATGAAAGTCTTTCATAAGACTGATAAGAACAGCTACAAAATACATGCTACTGCAATTATCTCACATGAATGTAAACAGTTTTCTGGCCTTTTTTTGGCCACTTTCTGGGCCTTACATTTGGCTTCATTCCAAATGCAAAAATATTGTTTACTTTTGATCTCAAACCCTAAACTCTCAAAGCAAAACTTAGACAAAAATAAATGAAAAACCAGTTACAATAATTCAATTCAAATCATAAGGAGAGGGACACTATATCTGAATACGAATCTATCCTCTGAGAAATGAAGTCCTGGTCACAGAATGGCTGGACAACCTCTACAAGGAATATACTACACTACGCTGACGTATACTACGCTGCCTTGACGTATCTACTACTTTTTGTTCACAGTATATTTTCAACGAAGCAGCGTGGAGCACGGTATATTATAGTGAATGTACGGCCATTTACCACGGTGCAACAGGGCGAAGTCTGCTCAGAGGAATGAGTCAATATAAAATAGATAAACATCATCGTAAGGCATCTAAAGTTCTCGCTGTCCACAGAGACAGGTATGGACACTTACCAAGGTGGCATAGAGCTGAAACGATACGTAAAATGCTGAACAAACGAGTGAAGAAAAAGCCTTGAAGCCGCCCACGTATACACAGGAGGCGTGACCAATAACTGAGATGGTATCGTGTGACCGGCTACAGCAGCTGAGAGTATTGCAGGGGTCGAGGTCAGGACCGGGTACTGGGGAAGCAGACAGGCCACTGGGGAAGAAGGAACTGGTGTTATAAAAGAAATCCATCATATCTGCCAGACATGAGGGATCAAATCAAAAACTATGCTGCTGATATCAATTAGTGACCATCTGAATGATCTACAATCATGTTTGGAAGGATGATGTTCCTAAGTCTGTCAACCACAAGATTAAGTTAGATTTGACAATATAATTCCTGGCAACGAGATTAGATCTTTTTTTTTTGTGAATATCGGGGTTACGTTGTTAGGCTCCTCAACTTGCAGAACTTATCCTGAAGCTGTCCAAAAAGGATTAACACTATCATATCATCTTTTATTGTTCTCAGAAGACACTCATCAGGAACGGACATATCACTGAGTCTCACTCCACATAATCCTGGCAGGATATATTGATCGCAGGTCAGTGCCTTTCAAAACCTTCTCCTCAGCCAACGATATGTCAGTGTAAAGAAGAGTGACATTGTATTATCTGCATATGTTTCTAAAGAACATAAGTTATCACCTTCCTTCGATCCTGGAAACTCTGATCACTATGTCCCAACTCTGGTTCCAGGACTTCTAAACTTTATTTTCTTTAGCACTTAAATGATCAATTAAAATCAGAGAAGCAATTAGTATTCTTTATCTATATTTCTCTATTTTCATCATTTACGTCTAGACCATCAGTGTGGATGAGTGGCAGTGATGATGATGGCGAGTGTGGCGGCTCTGTTGTTGATCCTGACTGTGGACGTAGTCCCATCTCTTGCCCAGCTGCCTCGTCCCTATGGTAAGTCTGCAACGATCGTCACGCTGCTCTTGTGTGGCTCTCTCGCTAGCTGTCAGGAAGCTGCCTCTATCATAGGATAAATCTACAGTTGTGCTAACGCTACGACACCCAACTGCCACAGCGTTGCCTCACGCTAATGACAAGTCCACACGTGTTGTTCGAATTGGATGATATATTTCTGCTTCTCAGACTTACTATGTTGTGCATAAGTCATGCACGTTACATATATGAGTATGTATAAATGAGCGTTAGCACGGGAATGTATGATGCATGAAAATGTCTTTTGCCATGGCCTTTTTTTTTCATACACCTCAGCACTGTTAAGGTAGGTTACAAGGACGTCTAAAGATAAGGGCCTTGGGTCCATCCTCGAAATGGTGAACCTTAAACATCACCATCAGCTCCTCCAGAATTTAGTGTTGAGTTCTTATAATTGTATTTCACGATAAGGTTTTCCTAATTTCCCATGATCTTCTTGTCAGCGATTGGGGAGACGCTGGGAGCAGCGGGCGGGGCGGTGGAGGCGGTGCTGGCCAGAGAGCGGCCGCCCCACTGCTCTGTCATCCTCCTCACAGACGGCACCACCTCGGCCACCACTGTCTTCACGGTACGTCAACACTGTCTCAGCCGGACACCCTCACACAACACGTGTTTTGTGGCTTATTATAATGTACCAACAACCCACAGTGTCCTCTCACCCACAGTGTCCTCATTCTTGCTCACATCCTGTAATTATGTCACATCAGGAGCTGGATAGGCTGCGGATCCCATTGGGGCTGGCGGTGTTCGAGGTGACAGGAGAGGACAAGAACCCCAACATGACGGAGAAGCAGCTCTCCTGGATGGTTGACGAGGCTCAGCGAGTAAGTTACTCGGTAGTAATGAGACTGATAGGTAGCTCGCTGTCATAACACTAAGATAGGATGAGAACGTCATCAGTCGCAGTGAGTATCATTCTAGCAATGATGACATTAGATGTCATAGGAAAAGGCAAACCACACTTACCCCAGTTTGTGTACGTCAACAGCTGCGGCAGATGTCGGGGTGCGTGACGTTGGTGGTGGTGAGCGACGACCCGGCCTTCCTGGCCGCCTCGGCCGAGTGGTCCCTCAAGGTTCGCCTCCTGACGTGGTCCAACAAACTCCTGGCCGTCACCCGCCTGCCCCATCAGGATCTACGACACCTCTACACCTCCTTCTCCATGATGAACGCCATGTTGATCGTCATGGACACATCTTCAGCCTTCTACAAGTTAGTCTCTATAACATGCATCGTAAGAAATGTGTTATATCCTTCTTTATATAGTAATCAGCCACAATGTTTCTCATGGTTGAGGCTTGGGATGTGTTCATCCGGGAGGATAAGGGACCATCCAGATGCTTGGCAGACTATACCAGGTTGCGTGTCTCCTGTAAAGTGTGACCTCTGCCTGTAAGAACACAACTCATCATTATCCGTAGCCCTCACGGCCTTCCGTTGAACACAAAAATACATCATCCTTTGAGCCAGGAAAAGAGAGAAATAATCCCCCACTTATATCAAGGAATATTTACTGCCCTCCTGATGTAGTATATTTCATACAACAAAATCACCTTCCAACCGTCTACCATACAAATTCTGCATGCATCATCACCAATGTAGAATAACTACTCATATCCACAGGACAGACCTACGTTAGAATGAGCTGTTAACTTCAGCAATCACTCAACTATTGCCATTCAAACGTCTGTTCACTTGGATAACCTAAACATGAAGTTCACAAGTCGTTGTTAAATCCCGCAAGGGTCGCTCCTCTCGAGTCTCAAAAGCAAAGTCATTTTCTGTTACAGTCATTTCTCTCTGCTTTCAGGTGTGATATATACATCCACCTGCCTTACAGACCCCCGGAAGCCCAGGTGGTGCAAGTTGCGTCCTGGTCGACCATACGTGGCCTCACACTGGCCACCCACCTCCCGCTCTTCCCTGAGAAGTTCTCCAGGTATGCGAAAAAGGAAGGATGTCTTCCCTGAAATGTATATTGATAAGTATGACTTCTAGTAATACTGGGAAATAAAGTTAAGTAGCGCAGAAGCACTGGGTGATTGCCTCTTGAAATACATATTACATGAATTACAAACGTGACCTGTAGAATGTTTGTACAAAAATTCTTGAAACAGTAACAGACGACATCGTCATAATCTATCATTGTTTAGCCAATCACTGACTTTTACTTGGCCAGGTTCGACTACGGGCCAAGATTTGTGGCGGTGACCGAGGAGTACCCGTCCTATGTGGAGAGAGACCCAGCTTGGACCTCTGGCCAGCCATTAAACTACGTGGGACCCGTGGTGCAGCTGTTTGTATTGCTTGCAAATAACTTCAATTTCACGTAAGTTGCAGGGTCAGATCGACGTCTGAAATCTGTGCTGTACTGCATGGCGCATTACTGTTATTCATATTCATTTTGTGGTTATACAGACGCACTTGCAGATGCATTTCGATGTCCGTAAGGTTATATGTATGTTATGAGAATGTGTATTACTACAGTCACCTTCAAAAGCAATAATAACACAAAGTATGTCTTGGATTCATAAGACGTGTTTGTGATTAACATCTGTCTTCGTAGGTATACATACGTACGGCCGCCAGACGGCAAGTGGGGAACTAAAGAGGCTGATGGGACCTGGACCGGCATGGTAGGGATGGTGGGCAGGAAGGTGAGTGTTAGCTTTTGATATACCTCTAAGATTCACTTCCATTCCCAGAGCTTCGTCTCAACTGTTCACAAGACTTCACGAAACGTCCCTTGTCCTTTAGTCACAACCGTTGCCCTACCGTAAAAACATATTTGTTTGTGGTACAACCACAGATTCGTAATGACTCAGCTGTCTGTCTTGAGTCTATCTATGAGTATTCTGACCTTACACTATCATGGAAAGACCTTCTGCACATTATTGCCGGTAAGGTTGAGTCTTTGAGAAACAAAAACAAATGAGTATCAGAATGGCAGAGAACCTCAATTAGGGGTTCCTTGTCTTAGGATTGCAATGATCAGTGTACACATAACCTGGTTACTACTGCAGTTTCGTGGTGTCTGCAGGAGGTAGACATAGGTCTTGCTGCATTTTCACTGAGTGGTGTTCGTGCTGAGATGGTGGACTACATGGAGCTATTCGTGGACGACAGACTCGAGATGATAGGTGGTCTGGGGCGGCCTGAGGTGGACCCGTGGGGCTTCCTGCTGCCTCTGAGACCCCTGGTGTGGACGGCCATCCTGGCGGCGCTGCTGGTGGTGCCTGGGATGGTGTTGCTGCTGTTGTTCTGCTTCCCTCGTAAGGCTCCACAGAGAGACTCCTGGAAGAGGGACAATATCTTCACATATTTTTGCATCTTATTAAAACAAGGTATGTATATTTGGATATACATACATACATGTGTATGTATGTTGGGAAGGGGTGTTGGTCAACTTCATACATACAAATATGGTAAAAGGAAAATATAGGTGAGTCTCTATTTGAAATCCTGTTGCAACAATAAGGCACAATACCCACTTTGTTTCCGGCAGAATATCAGCTAAAGATGTCATCATTTTTTATGTAATGTTATTGTGTAAGTTGACTCATGACTTCAGTGTGTAAAATGAGATTCTAAGAAGCACATTTATACTTGTGGAAGTCCATGATTAATGCGTCCACACTGGGTATGAGGATGGGATCTTTATGAGTGATCTCAGAGGATGATGTATGTAGTTGATCAACCTAATGCAACTGAAAACAGACTTTGTATTGATAGATAGTTTGATAGATGAGTTATAATGAGGGTGTAATTGTGTGTTAACAAGGACACAGACCGGAGCAAGGCCAGCAGTGGTGGGAGAGGCTGGTGCTGGGGTCGTGGATGGTGATGACCCTTGTGTTCGTCCGGAGTTACGACGGGCACCTCATGTCCATGTTGGCAGTGAGGTACATCCCGCAGCCCTACCAGCATCTCAGGGATGTGCTGGACGACCCCTCCGCCATCATGATCTGGGAGGCTGGCAATGTTTACATGCAGTATCTTATGGTAAGACGAGAAAAGTAATAAAGGAAAACAAGACATGATCATCATAATTATCATTATTTCCATCTGTCATAAATGAATACTGCAACAATAGAACAATATCAGTGTGTAAAGACTGAGGTCATTTTCACTGTTGTGAACATGGATAACAAATACACATATTTCTGACATTTGCCTAAATAGCTAGAACGTTGTATTAGAACAATAGTTGATGATAGGATATATGTCACAAATTCACTTCAATATCTACAGTCTGCCAAGAATGGTACATTCCGAGAGGTAATGGACGCCGGTAAGGATGGTCGCCTGATGTGGATAAAGTCAACGGAACACAGGAAGGCGATGGAGACGCTGGTGGTAGGCGGCCGCCACGTCCTCTTCGTCGAGGAGAAAGCAAGCCAGTCCCTGAGGGCTGATGTCTTCTCAGACACAGGTGGTGTAGTTGGCTCTGCCTGTGGTGGTTGGCCCTTCATGTGGTGGTCGGCCCTGCATGTGGTGGTCGGCCCACCATGTGGTGGTTGGCCCTGCATGTGGTGGTTGGCCCTGCATGTGGTGGTTGGCCCTGCATGTGGTGGTCGGCCCACCATGTGGTGGTCGGCCCTGCATGTGGTGGTTGGCCCTGCATGTGGTGGTTGGCCCTGCATGTGGTGGTTAGCCCTGCATGTGGTGGTTGGCCCTGCATGTGGTGGTTTGTCCTCCATGTGGTGATTGGTCCTACGCGCGGTGGTTTGTGATTCATGTGGTGATTTATACCTCCATTTGTCTGTATGATATTGTATCAATATACATATCTATGTATAGACACAGCATCCAGTAATCTATCCATCTGATCCCCACAGGTCGGTGTGATTTTTACACGTCCAGGGAACATTTCTTGCCAAACTCCATGAGTATGATCGGTCCAAAGGGCCACCCACTCGTCCCAGCCTTAAGTAAAAGGTGAGTTAGTTACTTAATTTAATGAGAGTAAAGAAAAAGGAAACTATTCTCACTACAGTTATTTTCATATAGCTTAAGAAAGGAAACTATTCTCCTTACAGTTATTTTCATATAGCTTTAACTTTATTTTTCAGAATCTTAGTCAAACGTAGATTTGAATGTTCAGTCTTAATTTCTCAAAACTCAGGTCTATACAGTAAGATGGGAAATACTGGAACAAATCATTGTTGATTTACCATATGCCATCATAGCTACATCTGAACTCCCGGTTGTATTCATGTCGCGAAAATATACATGTCCAGTGTCACTTTAGATAGAACAAAACGATGTTGTGGAATAATTCGGGTATTATGGCTCCCACAGCATCAAGTTTGTGAAGCAATTCGGAATATTTGATTATTGGATGAGGAGTTTCAAGGTTAATGCCACCAGATGTCTCCGTCCTCCCTCCAGGATCACCATCAAGACCTCCCTCGCTCTCTCCAACCTCTGGGTGAACAACACAGCCACGTAACATTACTAACCCTGACAACATGTCGCAATAGTGATAACTAATGCCTTCCCTAAATGTTTCTCTTGGTAGATATTTAATATCACCTTAGACACTAACATCCTTCGATGTCATTTGTTCATGTTATATCCTGACAAACAAAAGAGTCACTGTACCGCTGTGTTAACACCTGCCTGACGGAGACGACCTCGTTCATTTCAGGGAATGTTCGTGGTGCTCGCTGGCGGCCTCGCTGTCGCTCTCCTGCTGCTCTGTCTCGAGCTTCTCACTGCTCGTCTTATACAGACGTAGAACTTCATACCTTTGTTCTTATTGATATTTGTTTTTATATCATATTAAAGATATCATTAAATCTATTTTATTTCATCGTATATATAGAGAAACAGGGACCTTCCTTACACTAGATACATGACGTGGTCTATAGAAATGCTACCGTAAGAGAAATTTACTCTAAAACGAAAAGATAAAAAAAAAATATTAGGCGAATATCATGTGAAGATTTAGAGTATTCGTCACGCTTGAACTTCCAGTCGCTTATCTGGGGACGTACCAATTACGGCAGCAGCAACTGTAGCTAAATGTCTGTCTCATCAGCTAATCAAGGATGGAGGCGTCATTAACGTTAACCAGTCCCAGATCAAGGCTCACACGCTGGACCAATGAGGCGCAGCCTGACTCCTGCAGGAGGTGTGTCTAACGAACACAACAAAAAGGATGTGAGGCGCTGGTGCAAGACACATTGTCGTGGTGCAGCTGACACCGTCAACAACCTCACCTCCTGTACTACTACTGTAAGTACAGTGTGTACAGTTTTTCTCCATCATTTTGGTTATACAGATGAAAAGGTACGTAATAAGCGTTGCTTTCCTTCCGTCAAACATCATCTTCTTTTAAGAGATGGATTTCACAGCCGTGAACATCTGAATGAATCCTTCAGCTTTTCATCTCTGTCCTATCTGAAGTCCGTCATTCCATATGATATAGAACTGATACAATGCCAAAATCATTTTTTTTGTTATCGTAAATGGGAGACAGTGTGTATCAGAACTATCAGTGTGTAGTGGAATTTCATGTATATCGTTATCTGAAGGTGTAATGATTGGAATGTTATTGACCGGTATGATATAAAACACTCAATGACCCACCGTGTTGCCTGCATCAACATCTATAAGATATGTTTCCTTACAATCTGCCGTCACTCCGACCTGTGAAGTGACACACTAAGCCCCATAAACTGCTTTTTATCATAAGTTTTTAATATTCTTTGTGAGGATATTTGGTTCCAAAATGAGGTGGTCGGCACGACCCTTTATGGAATGATGACTTCAATAAAAAAGAAATCGTTTCCATAATGTATTATTGCCACTACTCAGGCAGAGCAAGAGTTGGTGCCTTTGAAGACGAGACAGCGGAGCCTTGTCGATAACTCATTGACGGATGAAATGTTTATCTCACTTCACACAGGGATATCATGGTACCACGTCGTCGTATAATGAAGACAACAGGGTTGAACGACCGTGCAAACATAGTGTTAATGTGGACAGATGGCGAGTCTCCCCGCGAGATTGCACACAAGTCTGGGACCAGCGTGTCCACCGTCTACAGGTGGATCAGACGGTGGCGGAGAGAGGGCAACGTTTGTTCGAGACGTTGCATCTCTTTCTTCAGCACGTATCCTGGAGTATCTGATCCGCTAAACCTTCAGCGAAACTCCCCTTCGCTTCCAGCTACTTCGGTGGATTATTCTCACGCTTTCCAGGTTTACTGTCAGTCAGATCCATTTCCTCACGGCTTCCAGACGCCAGAGGAAAACCAGTGCGCGTTTACCTGCGGTTCTACACAAGAAGATTCACAGCCGTCGATTCAGTGTGGGATCTACTGAGGTTAAGCTGAGGCTCAAAACGAATTGTGTCGATGAGTGAAGCCAGAGATTCGTTCCCAGCGCCTCCCGGAGTACGATGGTGTTTAGGGCTGACGCCACAGCACTAAGGCCGTCCCACAGTTCGTACAGTGGATATAGACCGGGTAACCTGGGATCAGGTGTTGAATATATACAACAGAAGAACAATATGACAAATTATTACTTAGGGAATAGTCATGTAAGTGAAAATTATCTGTAGAGATATATATTTCTGGTTCTTAGACTTGTTAATAAAGAAAAAACTACTTGAAAATTGTTTACAGGTTGTTGTAAGAGGATAACTTATAGATTTCAGTCAACATTTTGCGAAATGGAGTTTTATTAGCAAAGTAGGCTTTGCTTTATAAAATGGAGGCTGTACTTATAACTTAACGTCCGTAGATTCTGTGGAAAATGTTTGAAGAAGTTTACAAACACAATACACTTGACTGCAATGCAAAAATATCTTTCATTAGCTATAGAATCCTTGAAAATTTGGATTATGAGAAAATACGAAGATGATGTATATATATATATGTATGTGTGTGTGTGTGTGTGTGTGTGTGTGTGTGTGTGTGTGTATGGGAGAGAGAGAGAGAGAGAGAGAGAGAGAGAGAGAGAGAGAGAGAGAGAGAGAGAGAGAGAGAGAGTCATCCTAAAACAAATAATACCTGAAACTTCCCTCCACATAGTGAGAAAAAACTAGCTAGCCAACCTAATGTTATCATCCATAAAGGGTTCACCTCCAGATCCTCAAGCTCTACAGTGGAGTCTGCCAGGAAGCAGTTTTTAATCCAACCTTCTCCTCTCTCTTTCTGAATAACCTCCCTTCCTCTCCCGTGGTTAGAAAGTCCTCCTGTTCACAGATGACTTTATAGTCACACCACAGCACCCTGACACTACTTAAGGAACAACAAGCATACAAACTACATCGCTCAATCAGAATACTGCTTCACTAGAAAAAAAAAAAAATAAATGTCTGCGTCCTCACAGACATTCAACATCACCTGAACTCCTGACAGGCGTGAATCCATTGTGCTCCCCCTCCCCCACGTACATGATCCTGAATGGTAAACAAACTACAAATCATCCACCACACTCTTTGAGCTATGGCCCCACTCAGCGGACGTGATCGACTTCCTGAGCGCTGCAGAAGTCCCATAAAACAGATTCCAGAGTCTGGAACGTATATCCATTTTGCTCTGTGAAGATGATTTGGTTATAGAGGCATTTTCAGCCTGCCTTTATGGACAGTTCTCACTTATTACAAAAACTGGAGGTACACAGAAAAACGACCAGATAGTGAAATACTTTACAGATGTGACCAATTATGTTGTACCCTCGATCAAAGGTTAGATAATGGTTATCTATACAGTCTCAAAGGGAAGATTTCCTGCTTGTAATTTCTTGAAGTTGTGATATATATCAACAGATTAGGTTTGAGTTGCCATTAAATGACAACACCTACGAAGAAAACACGATTTACACATAAATACGAAGCTGAGATCTTAGATACAAGAATACAACAGACGACGTTCATACTGATTCTCTGACTACAACGATTGTCGTGTTAGTGTATCTTGCAATACTTAACTTTCTAGGGCACCAGCTCGCTCGAGGTTGAAAGTTATTTTCGTGTCGCCTTGTTATGGAGAAAGACTAAAGCTGGTGATGAACATGCAAGAGGAAGAGGTAAGAAGGCTCATCTATGTTCCTCCTGAGACACGGGTGTAGTCAAGAGCTCCAATCGGTCTTGGAAAATCCATTTATAAGACCCACGTCACAATTACAATCTCAAAATTTCTGAACTTTCTGTAGCACTTGATCCTCCTAATCTTACGCAGAGACATATCCTAAATATCAAGTGAAATATGTTTACATTCCTTTATGTTTCACCTCCACATGATGACAGATACTTACGTCAGAGGTGTGGAGGGGCAGTGACGATGGTGAGTGTGGCGTCTCTGTTGTCCATCCTGAGTGTGGCTGTCCTCCCGTCTATCGCCCAGCTACCTCGACGCCCTTATGGTAAGTCCACATGTGTGGTCACGCCGCATTACATGGCTGTGGTTATCTCTACTCTCTCTCTTTCTTCTATGTAATTGTATTTGATATCTGTCAGTTACATAATGAGCTATAAATCCTAATCACATGATTCTGTAATTTTCTTATCTTTCTTATCAGGTGGTAAAGAGACGTTGGAAGTGGCAGGTGGGGCGGTGGAGGCGGTGCTGGCCGGAGAGCGGCCGCCCCACTGCTCCGTCATCCTCCTCACAGACGGCACCACCTCGGCCACCACTGTCTTCACGGTACGTCAACACACTACCTCACCACTCTCACAACACCTGTGTTGTTTGGTTATTGTCATACATCGTTATCCACAAGACTTGTTTCATATCTTGTGATCACATCACGGCAGATGCTGGGTTGGGTTCGAATCCCACTGGAACTGGCGGTGTTCGAGGTGGCAGCCAAGAACTCAAGCCCCAACATGACGCAGGCGCAGCTCTCCTGGATGGTGGGCGGGGCTCTGCGGGTAGGTAACTGTGCAAAGTGATAACAAGGTTGTACGGCAATTCGGAGCAATAATGTTACAGGATCACTAAAGAATTTCTTTTGAAATCTAAGAAAAAAAAAGTATCCGAAATTTTCATGATTCACATTAAGAAACTAAGTTAAGTATATGTAGAAGCATTTAATCTAAATTTCGTAGTGTCAAAATCTAAAAGTATATACACCAAAGATGCACTTACAATATTACCAGTAAGTTATATGTTTTCATTTTATTGTCTGCAACAAATTGTGATATAATCGCAATACTCACGTATTTCCATTGTCTCGCTGGAGCGTCATCGTATTAGAATCTTTTAAAGCCATTCTCAACTTAATACCGTCCTATACTAAAGGTGTTGGGTACCTTTACTCTTAACATGGTTAGGGATGGTAATGGTACACCTGGCGTTTCTAAATATAATTACCATAAAGAATCAGACTTCAAAAATATCAGCATAAATCTTTTCATAAGACTCTTGCAACTCATATGAATAAACGAGTAAATATTGATCAAATGATAATGATCCCATTCCCTCATTCGTTCCATTAAAAAATGTGATCGTAAAACCAGTGGTACGTGACCGTACCAGCGACCCTTAGTGAGTTACTTCGCATGTAAAAGGTTGGAAACTCTAGTGTTAGAAGTATTGAACCACCATGGAATGAGATTTTCCCCAGATGTACAGGTCTGATGGCGCAGCAGGGCTATGTGTTGGATTAGGTCACTCTCACATGAACAGTAGATGTGATATCCTCCCATCCACAGTGACAGGCTACACCACTAGTGAGGGAAGTCCACACTAATAGCAACATATGAACGTCTACAGCTGCAGCAGGCGTCGGGGTGCGTGACGTTGGTGGTGGTGAGCGACGACCCAGCCTTCCTGGCCGCCTCGGCCGAGTGGTCCCTCAAGGGCCGCCTCCTGACGTGGCCCAACAAACTCCTGGCCGTCACCCGCCGGCCTCTTCAGGACCTGCGACACCTCTACACTTCCTTCTCCGTGACGAACTCCATGCTGATTATCACGGACACCTCCACTGCCTTTCCTAGGTAAACCATCATAGATACATCCACAGCTCCCCACAGGTAATGCTCATCCACCATGACCCCTCATGGTTGACATTACTGCAGTGTCCACCATTAGTAGTAACACGGTCGTCGGCCACTACCTGTGGTAGGCTGCTGCAACAAATACTCTTATGAAAAGGAAAAAAAAATCACATAGACATGTGTTTCACCAAACCTGGTCAGTGTATACATCACTAGAAAATCTGTACAGGATTGACGATCATGGGTGTTGGTTGTAAATAGTCAATAGGTACTTGGTCATTGACTAACTGTTACAGCTTAATTTCCTTTTCTTTCAGGTGTGATATATACATCCATCCGCCCTACAGGCCCCCGGCAGCCCAGGTGGTGCAGATAGCGTCCTGGTCGACTATACGTGGCCTCACACTGGCCACCCACCTCCCGCTCTTCCCTGAGAAGTTCTCCAAGTACGTGAAGTGGGAGGTAGTCTTCTAAGGTCTCTAGGATTACTCGGGCCCCTCATGTTTCAGTCGTATAGTGGGTTGTGCCCACTATACGCTCTATACTTGCCTCCGTCTACCGCTGGCCATTATCCTCCACCTGTGATACCAGCTGAAAAGCTATCTCTGTATTTTCACATAAAATGAGGGATTTACAGTTAAAGTTAAATTCATTTGGCAGGTTCGCCTATAGGCCATCGCTCGTGGCAGCTGCCGAGGGGTATTCACCCTATCTGGAGAGAGACCCAGCATGGACACCTGATCAGCCAATAAAATACGAGGGACCCGTGATTCAACTGTTAGATTCGCTTGCAGATAGTTTGAATTTTACGTAAGTTGTTGGTGTCAAGTGCAGGTTGGTGTGTACAAATAACATGTGTGATGTAGTGAAGTTCACTGGGGTTACCGGAATCCATTCTTCTCATTATCTATCATTCGTACACTTAATGAGAATAACTGTATGAATAAAACGAAATAAAACTATATGAACAAGCCAATAGTCATCAGGAAATCTCCGTAAACAGTAGTTTGACGTAACTGCTTGTTTGCATTTACTTTGGCGTTCAAATAATACATAGATATAAAAACCAGAAATAACAAATCCTGAACTAAATGACATTTCAGAAATAATATTAACGCCAAAATCACCAGAGTCTAACGTATGTAAGGTATGCTGGTGTTAACATCTGTCTCAACAGGTACACACTCATACGCCCGCCGGACAGGAAGTGGGGAACTAGGGAGGCTGATGGGTCCTGGTCTGGCATGGTGGGGATGGTGGGCAGGAAGGTGAGTGTATAGCGAGTAGTATCGTAAGTGTATCATCACTCGTGATGACTCGTCCTGGTCATTATACCCTTTTAAAAGACCAACGAGGATATCATAGTTTGTGTCCAGGAAGACCGAACTGTACCGCAGACTGGAGGAGTAAGTTTGATAGTCATATTAACTGGATTCCCATTCAAGTAATAGAAAGATTGATCGTGAGGATAATAGGATAATGGAGTAAGTACGGCTTATGGAATTAGAACAGTATAGTAATGGGAAGGCAACAATTGGTTTCGGAACGACTCGTACGGTGTTGACAACAACTGTTCAGTCGGGTAGCCAAATAAGGCTAAGCCATCATCACACTGGGACGCGAAGCACTTTACATATCCTTGCTGCTGCTCCTCATTATCTTAGTTTTATTCTTATTAACTATCAATTTGCGTCTTTTTAAACACTTTGTCACACTGTCACCGTCACCTCCTTCTGGAAGTTTCATTCTGGGGTCTGATTTACCAGAGCCATGTCGTCTGCAAACAGCAGATTGCAGAATCCTACACTAGATTCTGCTAACAGAACCGTATCATTCGCAGAACCCTACAATAATAGATTCTCTGTAATACCAGAAGTTCTCTGCTTAATCTTAGCACTTGCCACAAACCTGGAGAGTACGCACCTGAGAGCAGTTCATGCTGCTGATAGTCAAATCAGTATCTACAACTCTTGGTAATGTCAGTGATAGATGTGTGAGGACACAGACTTTCGTCATCGCGTGAATGTAAATAGGACTGCATTGAGAGGCGGGCACGACAGTAATCTAAAATCACGTGATTCGCCCAGAGATTATCCTGGAGTGACACCACTGGACGTAAGGTGTGCTGGTGTTCACCTGACACCTTAAAGTTCCCACAATGTGGCAGAAGGTTAAGTTACACAGTTAATAATGTGAATGTAGAAGGAAGGAATAGTCTGTTAGAAAAACAGCTTTTAATGCATTTTCCTCCTTAGATCAAAGAACTTACAAGCTTTATATCTTGCTTTTGTGAGTGATATTTATTATCATGTATGAGGCAACTGCTTCAGGCTTATTGCCACAGACGCCAGCAGCCTGATCTGGTCTAATAAGCTACTGGCGTTGATGCAGGAGGTGGACATGGGGGTTGGTCCTTTTTCTCTCACTGCTGTTCGTGCTGAGATGGTGGACTATATGACGCTATTCGTGGACGACACAGTCAAGATTGTCGGAGGTTTAGGGCGGCCTGAGGTGGACCCGTGGGGCTTCCTGCTGCCTCTGGGACCTCTGGTGTGGACGGCCATCCTGGCGGCGCTGCTGGTGGTGCCGGGGATGGTGTTGCTGCTGTTGTTCTGCTTCCCTCGTAAGGCTCCACAGAGGGACACCTGGAAGATGAACAATATTTTCTTGTATCTTCGCATATTATTACAACAAGGTAATTAAGGAAATAGGTTTTTGCAAATACAGAAATATAGTGAAAATGGATGAAAGTGGGGAGAATATATTATCTGTAATGTTAGCTATGACTGAGCTGGTGTTGGCCATCAACAAGACTACGAGCCGGAGCCTAGCGAGTGGGAGTGGGAGCGTCTGGTGTTGGGGTCGTGGATGGTGATGACGCTGGTGTTGACCAAGAGCTACTCTGGTACCCTCATGTCCATGTTGGCCGTCAGGTACATCCCGCAGCCCTACCAGTCCCTCAGAGACGTGCTGGACGACCCCTCTGCCATCATGATATTAGCAGCTGGTAATTTCTACATGGATTATTTTCGGGTAAGGAGAATCCGTTATCTAGATCATGATAGTAAGACTATCATATTTCAGATTGTTTACCATTGCATAATAACACAACTGGTTCTGTTGATTCAGTTATAGAAACTTTTCTCTCTGCACATTTCTGTCGCATTGTTCTGTCTCTCTCAATATCGTCTTAAGGATTGTAAACCCACATTAATCTGAATCCAATAAGTGATGTTTCTGGCATGTGTCTTTCAGTAAAAGGTGGATAAACGTATACCTCATAAGACTGTAGCTTTATGATATGATATTTGAGGAGAACGATTAGTTGCAGCCCACTACGATCGAGGTGAGGCGGTGTTGTGATATTATTCATCCTCATTGCTTCCCGCTGATCATCAATACTGTAGTTACTCGCGTTACTTGATCAACAGATTTTAATACCCTTCATTTTTCCAACAATTATAGGTATATCATACACCTGAGACTATTTTTGACGCAGCAACATTTAGTTGAATGTCTGTGTGTATGTACAACTCAGTAGATATTTTGCAGTCCGCGAAAAACGGTACATTTCGTGAAGTGATGGACGCCAGAGACAATGGTCGGGTGGAGTGGATGGGGTCCAGGACGTACCCAGTGCTGCTGAAGACGCTGGTGGTGCACGGACGCCACGTGCTCTTCCTGGAGGAGAACGAGAGCGCCTCCCTCACAGCCGAAATGTTCTCAAACACAGGTGACTCCCTCCTCACCCACGCCACTCACGTGCCTTGAGCATAAGTAGAAATATACATGTATGTATGTGTCCATCGGCAATGTATTATTTACTTACATACGCTCTGAACCCCACAGGTCGGTGTGAGTTTTACACGTCCAGGGATCATTTCTTGCCTAATTCCATGAGTATGATCGGTCAGAAGGGCCACCCACTCGTCCCAGTCTTAAGTAAAAGGTAACTAAGCTGGAATGGGTAAATTTAGCATCGCTAGTTAGTCTATGATGCAAAAATAGAGATTAACTCATGGTAAAATTTGCCTATATTCGTTTCCGTCGGTGCATGTGTCTTTGTTTATTTGTTTTGTGTCCATGAGTATATATGAAGTGTAGGTGTGAGGGTTATAACACTGGTACTTTTCCTCCTTCCCCCAACCAGCATCAAGTTTGTGAAGCAGTTCGGGATATTTGATTACTGGATGGAGATTTTCATGGTTAACTCTACCGCTTGTCTTCATCCTCCCTCCAGGATCACCATCAAGTCCTCCCTCGCTCTCTCCAACCTCTGGGTGAATAACACAGTCACTTATCCTAACGACACGTCTTAAGAACAGGAAAGATACTGGACTCTCGTACTTGTTTCAGACATTTTTGTTAGAAATTTTAGTTTTACCTCAGACACTAACATTTTGGATGAGTTCCATTACTTTTGAAGTTATCTATAAGGCTATCAAATATAGATACTCATGGTGTACATTGATGTAAAGCAGGACAACTGTATCACTTGTGTTAACACCTGCCTGACGGAGACGACTTCGTTCATTTCAGGGAATGTTCGTGGTGCTCGCTGGCGGTCACGCTGTCGCTCTCCTGCTGCTCTGTCTCGAGCTTCTCGCTCCTCGTCTTATATAGACCCAGAACTACTGACCTCATATACCGCTGTGCACAAATGATCTTTACACGTGTTTTTTTTATGGATATAAAGCTAATCCATTCAGCGAGATAGTGTCAGGAACAGAAGAAGAAATGGCCTCATTCACTCACACTCATTCTCATTATTGTTATCATTATATTATTATTATTATTATTATTATTATTATTATTATTGTTATTATTATTATTATTATTATTATTATTATTATTATTATCATTATTATGATTATCATTATTATTATTATTACTATTATTGTTATCATATTATTATTATTATTTCTATTATCATTATTGTTATCATATTGTTGTTCATTGTAATTATCACCATCGTTATCACTATTGTTACCAAATGGAATAATTTGATAATCATTATAGAAATATTTCGAAAAACTGCAAAAGATAGCTATCTTCTCTTTAAGGTCTGATGATAATGGTAGTGATATTGATAATGAAATTAATAGTACCACTATGTTGAGTTACATCCAAAATGAAAACATATGAAATGTTTGAAAAGAAGAAATGTAGAACATAAAGGCCTGTGACATCGACTGTGAGACCAATGTTTACAGACGAAAGAATGAATAAATTTTGTAATACATGAGACGTAGTGTAATTTCCCAAGCCAGAATAAAAATGAATATATTCTAATGTAATCTAACCAGTCAGACATATTCTAATGTCATACTACTGAATGAATGAAAGGAACGTAATTAAAGAATAGTTGACACACACATCTGTATATTACTACTGTATGAGGAAATGTAATAAGAGAACAACAGTTCTACAATATCTCCCAATAATCACATCAGATCTGTTGTTTTCGGTACTTATATATTGTATATTTAACATGACACTGAAGGTCTGTTTTAAAAAGAAGATCGGATCACGTTGAGTTGGCTAATAAGGCAGAAAATAATATCTATCTTTATTGAGGTTATGAGCATTGCTGAGGTGGTTTGATAGCCTGTAAAATGTCCATCTGCTGCGCAGGAAATATGCCGCATCGTTCATGTGTTGTGGGCTATTGACGCTGAAGTGTAGACTTTGAGGAGGTTGGTAGAGTTCGTCTTGAATCATCACTTACTCGATGTGAGATATGGTGAAACGTGCTCTCCTTGGTGTTCTGTGGTCAGTGGCCACTGATGTATGGGGTCAGTGGCTTTGTGGTTTGTATAAAACGAACAGTGAGAAGCTCGAGACAGAGCAGCAGGAAAGCGACAGCGTGGCCGCCAGCGAGCACCACGAACATTCCCTGAAATGGAAGAGGTCGTCTCCGTCAGGCAGGTGTTAATACAATATCACAGAGGCCTATTAACATAATGTCAGTACACAGTGAGTTACAACCAAAACAGGGATCTATAGGTTAACATTTAACTTCAAAGATCAAAAATACCAAGGAAAGTTGTTCTATTTCTGTGATGTTCTAAGATACTGTCGGGTTAAGGGATGGTATGTGGCTGTGTTATGCACCCAGAGGTTGGAGAGAGCGAGGGAGGTCTTGATGGTGATTCTGGTAGGAGGATGGAGACATCTGGTGACGTTAGGCTTGAAACTCTCCATCCAGTGATCAAATATCCCGAACTGCTTCACAAACTTGATGCTGTGGGGAGGCAAAAGGGGAAGGGAAAAAAGTTTTAATCCAAGAACAAACACACACACACACACACACACACACACACACACACGCCAGCTAGTGACCACACGCTTAACATCCTCCATCCACATTACCTTTTACTTAAGGCTGGGACGAGGGGATGGCCCTTCTGACCGATCATGCTCATGGAATTAGGGAAGTAATGTTCCCTGGAGGCGTAGAAATCACATCGGCCTGTAAGGGTCAGAGGTTAAGCTTAATGTGTTGTTTCCTCAGGAGGTAAATAGATTTGTCAGCGAATGAAGTGAAAGGAAGAAACAGCAAAACAGATACACATATACAAGTGCTGTTAACTTTCCCATGAACCGACCTCACTAATGAACGGAGGTGATGAGGTTCAACAGTGAATTTCGGATCCCCGTGTTAGTTCACCTTGAGGGAGATTACTAAAGGGTTGTCAGTTCGAACGAAATAATGCTTGGCAAGATTTTAATGTCAAATAGAAATGACAGAGTTCCTACTTTTCCCTCTCTTGCGCAATACGACAGGAACCTGACTGTTTCCTACGTAATATGACAGGAACCTGACTGTTTCCTGCGCAATACGACAGGAACCTGACTGTTTCCTGCGCAATACGACAGGAACCTGACTGTTTCCTGCGCAATACGACAGGAACCTGACTGTTTCCTGCGCAATACGACAGGAACCTGACTGTTTCCCGCGCAATACGACAGGAACCTGACTGTTTAGTCCGGGGAAGACTCACTCACCCGTGTCTGAGAATATATCGGCCCTGGCAGACTTGCTTCCTCTCTCCTCCACGAAGAGGACGTGGCGGCCGTGCACCACCAGCCTCTCCATCACTTCCCTCCACTTTATGGAAGTTACCAGCGTTAGACGACCGTCCTTCTTGGCCTCCATTACATCGCGAAATGTACCATTCTTCGCAGCCTACATAAGGTTCACTGGATTATTTATACACATGAAGACCTTAATGTGTAGTTCAATTTTGCTTTAATACGTTCGTTCTGCTGAACAGGAGCAGCATTATGATTGATACGTTCTTCACTGATGCAACACTAGAGACTATTCAGCTTACAGAACCCAGTGATTCAGTAATGTAGAAGGAAATGGCATATCTAGAGAGCTGGATAATCACTAAATGGTTCGGGTGGAACAGAGGGATTTGTCTAAATGAAACAGTCTACAGGCACAGGTGGTTCTAAATAATAATAAGTATACACATATACCATCAGAAGGTATATATTCAAAACATCATCAACAGGATGTCGATTTAAAACTCTGACGAAGACGCAAAGATATACGAAGATTTTCTTAATATTCTTTTTAGTATCATGTTCAAACTACATTTAGAAATAACAGATATAGTGCCAATACAGTGATATAATGGAAGACATATAGTTACAACTGGCTAAGATTTTTTTTCTATAACGTTTCGAAAATTGGAATATCTATCTTGAAAATGACGTGGCAATGATCAGAGGAATAACCATTCATTTCACGTGACCTACCATTAGATAGTCTGTGTACACAGTTCCAGCCTCCCAGATCATGATGGCGGAGGGGTCGTCCAGCACGTCTCTGAGGGACTGGTAGGGTTGCGGGATGTACCTGACGGCCAACATGGACATGAGGGTACCAGAGTAGCTCTTGGTCAACACCAGCGTCATCACCATCCACGACCCCAACACCAGACGCTCCCACTCCCACTCGCTAGGCTCCGTCTCGTAGTCTTGTTGATGACCAACACCAGTTCAGTCATAGCTAACATTACAGACAACATATCCTGCAGGTGTGTCTTTGTATCACTGGAAACAATAGTGTCCTTTCATTCATTTCAGAATATTGATATATTTGCAGAGATTTATTCCCAAATTTACCTTGTTGTAATATTATACGAAGATACACGAGGATATTGTCCATCTTCCAGGTGTCTCTCCGTGGAGCCTTACGCGGGAAGCAGAACAACAGCAGCAACACCATCCCCGGCACCACCAGCAGCGCCGCCAGGATGGCCGTCCACACCAGAGGTCCCAGAGGCAGCAGGAAGCCCCACGGGTCCACCTCAGGCCGCCCCAGACCTGCTATGATCTTCACAGCGTCGTCCACGAATAACATCATGTAGTCCACCATCTCAGCACGAACAACACTGAGCGAGAAAGGCCCGACACCAAAGTCGACCTCCTGCATCCACCCATACAAAGTATGTCGTTTGAATAGTGAAGGAGGACGTCTGTCACAGTACGTATATGACACTCATATATTGCTAGGAAAAGAATATATAACAAGAATATATATTGCCCTTCCTTATATAGGCTTCTCACGCCAGTGTTGTCACCCATATGAAACTCTGGATGACAATCACAATAAGATCTCGTGCGAATCTGATTCTCTGTATGAGGTATGCGGGGGAAAGGGCTGGACTGGCATCATCCTCACAAGTGAACTAGTTATTCTTGCACATTACCAGCAATCCACAGAACCTATTGCTTGTTCCCTTTAGGTTAAAGGTATTATAAAGCCAGTCAGTCTATTTGGCAGCGTTGCTGCTGGGCGAGTGGCTTGGTGGAGGAGCAAAGGTTACAAGTCCTCTCTCCTGATCAATTGTGTGACTTACTTAAGAAATAGAAACATTGCATGGATGGACACAATGTTCCTGTCCAAACGAAAGCAGATTTTGACCACAAATTTCATCTATAAAGTGTACTTGGGCGAGAGTAAATCAATTCCTTTTAGAACTACAATACCAGTAACCCCCTTCGTAACATATATGGATTTCTTTTCGGTCATAAAAAGAAAGAAAAAATCGAAAAAGGAGAAATTACTTCTGGTTTCCTATCTTGATTTCTAGATTGGCACCCTAAACACGACCAGTCACCACGAGTGGTACACAAACACATACTCACCTTCCTGCCCACCATCCCCACCATGCCAGACCAGGACCCATCAGCCTCTTTAGTTCCCCATTTCCCGTCTGGCGGCCGTATGAACGTGTACCTGGTGAGACCGATGTTAAAACCACCACTCCAGACATGTGTAAAGCTCATATCATTTTGTGTTGATATCAGATCTGAGTGCATGTCTTGCAGTTAACAAGATAACAGTTTGCATGAAATCTTTTTCATGATATGTAAAGGCTAGCATCATATATATGAGTTATCTGGATACAGTAAATTCATAAAAACAGTGTCGTAAAACTAGTCTTGATACAACCATTCTTGTCCTTGTTTAGTGGAAATCTACGTGTTCGCTGTATGCTGTGGACGTATATGATGTCACCACGACTTACGTAAAATTGAGGTGACTTGCCAACAACGCCAGCAGCTGTATCACGGGTCCTCTGTAGTTCATAGGGCGACCAGGGACCCAGTCTGGGTCCGTCTCCACGAAGGAGGAATACTCGTCTGCCGCCGCTACGAGCGATGGCCGGTAGGAGAACCTGGCCAAGATATGAATGAACCTAATCAGTGTAACTCACTTGGGTTGTAGACAGGACATTCGGTGTCACATTCAGTGTCACTTTCAGTATCAGAATGAAACTGAAATATCACATTTTTCTTAGTGCGCGAAAGAAAAACAGGGGTAAAAGTGCTGGAAGAAAGGATATTGAACCTTTCGAAAGGAACTTATGTATTAGGAAGACAAGAGAAGCAGAAGGAAGGAATAATGATAGAAAGTGATAATGATGTATTAACAAAACAAACAGGAAATTAACTAACACTTGGTAGTGCAGACTAAGAGAAAAGATCCCATTAAACATACTTAGAGAACTTGTCAGGGAAGAGCGGGAGGTGGGTGGCCAGTGTGAGGCCACGTATGGTCGACCAGGACGCAACCTGCACCACCTGGGCTGCCGGGGGCCTGTAAGGCGAGTGGATGTATATTTCACACCTGCAAGGAAAGAAAATTTGATTGCAAAGCTTTTTTCTTTACATGTGTGTGTGTGTGTGTGTGTGTGTGTGTGTGTGTGTGTGTCTGTGTGTCTGTGTTTTAGTAGACTTTGTGAGACAGAACGATTTCACGATATCACAAATGGGCTGCCCACCAAACGATTGTCTGAATGATAACAACACCTTGACTATCGAACACCAACTCCCCATTCTCGCGTGTCGGTCCTAACAACATGTGCAGTTTTTCTACGCTGGAGAAATTGCATTAAAAACTGATTTACATTTACAGCGATGTCGTATGGTGGCTATATGTGGTTATAGAGGCAGGACAATGTTGTAGTATTTACGAGAGTGAGTGTGGTGACTAACCCTGAAATGGCTGCAGGGTTGTTCACGGTAATCAACATTGAGTTCGTCATGGAGAAGGAGGTGTAGAGGTGTGGCAGGTCCTGAAGAGGCCGGCGGGTGACGGCCAGGAGTTTGTTGACCACGTCAGGAGGCGGCCCTTGAGGGACCACTCGACCGAGGTGGCCAGGAAGACTGGGTCGTCGCTCACCACCACCAACGTCACGCACCCCGACACCTGCCACAGCTGTTGACGTACACACACTGGGGTAAGTGTGGCCTTTATTACCTCAGAAACGGTGCGATCTCTCTCACCAGTGATGTGGCCTTTGCTCACTTTGTGTTGGCTGAATCTAAAATGACAAGCAGCCCATCGGAGATCATTTAGCCAAATGTCCTTTTTTCCTTTTATTTCTGAATTCACTACTTTTTAAACGCAATGATCAACTTGATTGTTAAATTCTTATAAACCAGGGGTTCTCAACTTCGGTAATTTGGACTTTTCTGTGGAGTAACGGGCAGAAGGGAATGTAGTCTGTTTTTATAGGATTAGAATATATGTTAGGATTATCTTAATAGGAATATAATCGAGCTTATCATCAATAACTCCTCGTGGTCAGTTGCTCTATGCCATAATTCCGTTCTGGGTCGGGGCAGAAGCATTTAATGCGAGGGACGCTTGACAGTTGCCATGGGTTTGTTGATGTAAGACTTTTTTCCTATGTTTCAAAAGCTGCCGAAAAGGCTTTGCTTTACTGTAGATGCGTATCGTCCTGGTGAAGGTAACTAAAGAGGAAAATGTCAGTTCAGTATCTTTGCTTTATGAGTAGAGGTGGTGACCTACCAGCCACACGAATACTGCGACCGACCTCCTACACAAGTGCTGTGAGTGAGGTATAACCATCATTAACTACCTGTTTAGCCTCGTTGACCATCCAGGCGAGCTGCTTCTGCGTCATGTTGGGGTTCTTGTCCTCTCCTGTCACCTCGAACACCGCCAGCCCCAACGGGATCCGCAGCCTATCCAGCTCCTGAAATGACATAATCACAGGATGTGAGCAAGAATGAGGACACTGTGGGTGAGAGGAAACTGTGAGTTGCTGGTACATTATAATAAGCCACAAAACACGTGTTGTGTGAGGGTATCAAGGTGAGGCAGTGTTGACGTACCGTGAAGACAGTGGTGGCCGAGGTGGTGCCGTCTGTGAGGAGGATGACGGAGCAGTGGGGCGGCCGCTCTCTGGCCAGCACCGCCTCCACCGCCCCGCCTGCCACGCCCAGCGTCTCCAAAACAACTGAAAGCAATTAAACTCTTTCAGATGATTTGCACCATAATTTGGCTTCTCTTTTATAATCCTAGTCTTACGAACTATTTTGTTTTCTCCTGAAACTGCATCTGAGAAAATCTAATGGAAGGAAAACAGCCAAAAGACGTTGTTTAATTCTGCCATTGATATAGATATCATCGCAGAAATTATCACAGGAGGGAAGGTAGTTACCATGTGTGTGGTACAGCCTGACAACAACTCTGGCCTCACCTTCTGAGCGAGGCTGCTGTGCGATAGCTAGCAAGATTTCCACGTCGTAACGTGACTCACAAGTCGAAACTCATACAATAGAACATTTGAGCTGAGTGACAGCGTGACTCACAAGTCGAAACTTATACAATAGAACATTTGAGCTGAGTGACAGCTAGGAAGACAACCTCATGGTTCATTGTAAGATTATCTGTGATTTAACTCGTGCCAGACCGATGCACGACAGCTAGGAAGTTAGCTAGGTACTACAGTGTGAACACAAGTGTGGTTTTACCATATGGGCGTCGAGGCAGCTGGGCGACAGACGAGAGGACAGCCACAGTCACGATCAACAACAGAGCCGCCACACACACCATCGTCATTGCTCCCGACACCTCCGCTTTAAGTCCTCATGATCTTATGGATGTGGGTCATAAACAGAGGTTAATTAGTTAGTCTTTTTTTTTTTTTTTTTTTTTTTACAGAAAAAGCGATTCCCAACTTATCCTTATCTATTGACTCATTAAGTGCTATTACAAATTGGTTGTGGCTTCTCGAAGTTTTCAAGACAAGTTAGATGTTGACTTCGCTAGTGTTCAGTGGGAACATCATTGAGTATGGTTGCTCTCAACTTCACACAGTTAAAGCACATTGTTGTAACAAGAGAACTATCCAATGTAATTTGTTGTGATATTTTTACAAATGGCTGTGGTATATTCTGTAGCTGTGTTAATCTGGCATCCTAAGATATTTTCATTAATTTCGTTCCTTTATTTGTGTTTGTAAGGGACATTTTTCGAATATAGAATGTTGTAACTGTGAGAATCTTGTATAAATGAAAATATTCTGATCCCATTTGAAGAGTTCTAATAACAGATATGATCAAGACGATTCACTCCAGATTTGTATATCATAAAATGGGTTTCGAAGGATTATATAGATAATGAAAGACAGTACGACATTATAACCATATCTTTTGAATCATACGATAATTACAAAGTCAAACATATTATCTTTTGCGTGTCTTAATTATACGTTCAGTCACCTTCGTTTGATGCTATGCACTTTGTGGTATAAGATTCCATCTCATATATTGTCTACGCGAAATTATAATCTCTAATCACTTTACAACAATTCTTAGATGCTATTCATTTACTCTACCATCAGAAATACGAGAACATGGAGGCTATACTTTCACAAGTTTATTCCCAGGTTAGACAGTGTTGGTGGTGAAGTCTCCTATTATTTTTCCTGTTGCATAAACTCACCACTGGCTGGCTCGCTCGTTATAGCATAGACAGCTATAGGACTCAAGAGTGGTTCGGATGCTGTGGTGTTAGACTCTAACACCACTGGGAATCATGATGCAAGGGGAGCAAGTTTTTGACTTTATGATTTGACATATATTGTCTCGAGTCTGAAGTGACATCAGTATATCCCATACTGTACTGATAATCGTGGTTTCTTATGCTAAGATCCATACAATCAGTATTTGGTCTACAGTGAACTTGGGAAGTGTTAGCGACGTCCACCAGAGCGGGTAGGAACGGAGAGGAGTTATGTTGAACGTTTATGGGATCCGGTCCTCTAGGAATCATCCAAAGTAGACTTCTGTAGCGTCTTGTGTAAACGTTGCCCTCTCTTCGCCACCGTCTTATCCACCTGTAGACAGTGGACAAGCTGGTTCCGGACCTGTGTGCAATGTCACGAGGAGACGTACCGTCTGCCCACATCAACACGATCTTTGTGCGGTCGTCCACACCCGTCGATTTGAATATGTGACGCTGACGAGCCATATTATTCCTGTGTGGAATGAAATAAAAGGTTGTTCATCGGACGTCGTTATGAAGACGTTTCAATGTGCTATGGAGGTGGTTCAGCTGTTTCGACAGCAAATCTATCCACTCTCGTCTGAAGCCGTTTCAAAAGTGGCAGTGATAATCTGTAGTATAAGAAAGCGGTCCTTTCTGTCTGTCTGCCTGCACAAACGCGGAGGAATTTGCCGGATAGTTGACAAACTAACAATCACATACAGTTGCAGACCTGCTACGGTAGCTGCCAGCCGTACGACAACTAATCACCCATACAAAGCTTCAAATAATTCATCCATTCGCACTCTAGGATAAAAGCTGCTGGCTACTTGGGTGATACATCTTAGGGAAAATATTTCATTGTCTAGCAAGACAGTTGTCCCGAAATCACAGGAGATATGGAGAAGAAAAATGGCAGGAATGAGTTGTTGGGACCACTGAACAATACCACTCCGCCATTTAGGTTGTTGGCCAGTAATGGAGGGAGGGATGGTGGTAAGGGACGGTGTGGTAGCCAGGAGAGGGAGTGATGGTAAAGTGGGAGGACTGGTGGTTACGGAGGGTGTAGTAGCTAAAAGAAAAAATAGAGAAGGTCCAGAGGAGCGCAACAAAAATGGTACAAGAATTAAGAGAGCTGAGTGATAGGGAAAGATTGGCAGCCATAAGTTGGTCGAACTTGGAAGACAGAGGAGTGAGGGGTGACTTAGACACAATAGTGAAGAAAACCAGTGTGGATACAGAAATCTCAAAAAGTGTATGATATAGAAAGCTCAAAAGGTGGGGCCCCTAACAGCGTAAAACTCCTTATTCCCTTGCAGCGCAAATGCATAATTACACACACACACACACAGACACACACACACACACACACACACACACACACATCTCAAGTGCTTGAACTAACTTAAAGTAAAAAAAAAAAAAAGATAAGCAATACACAATTTTTGTTGCCAGAGGCTGGTAGCGTCTTACAGTAGCAGTACAGGAGGTGAGGTTGTTGACGGTGTCAGCTGCACCACGACAATGTATCTTGCACCAGCGCCTCACATCCTTTTTGTGTTCGTTAGACACACCTCCTGCAGGAGTCAGGCCTGCGTCTCATTGGTCGAATGTGTGAGACTTGGTCTGGCATTGGTAACTCGAGATGGTCGATGCTCGATTATCTAAAAGATCTTATTCATTTTCTACAAGTATCTTGCTTGATCATCTTTTATTTTTAGATAGTATTCTTACTTCGCTTTCCCCCAAGGATGAAAATGATTCATGATATAGGATAATGACTTGCGTGCAATACATGTAGTCAAATACTGTGTGAGAGATGAAGAGAGAGATGCGTGAGATGGATAGAGAGATATGTGAGAGATGGAGAGAGAGAGTTCATGTTTTCCTGGACTGAGTTCCAGCATCCCACGTCCATATGAGACAGGAGGGAAAGAAAGGAACGTAGACATAGGGAGTGATACGTGACAGCCTCTGCAATGCCCCCTCACTGCACAACCATTACGACCCCCGTCACTCAGGCGGTAGTACCTTCCTGGTGTATACGTCTACAAAACACAGTCAGTTGTTACAAAGTTATTTATATGTCATATTTATCCTTTTATTATTTCAGTGTTCTGTCATATTTAGCATTCTAATTTCTCAGTACAACTTTCGTTGCCATTATAATCTTTATATCTACAATGCTTCCTTGAGTCGGATCTGTAGGTTTTGGTATATATATATATATATATATATATATATATATATATATATATATATATATATATATATATATGTGTGTGTGTGTGTGTGTGTGTGTGTGTGTGTAGTATGTTTAACACGAGAGGAAATGTCTATTTAAAGAAATAATAGGAGATCGGATTGCGTTCAGTTGGAAGAGTAAGGCATCAAATATTGTTAATTCTACTGAGGTGTTGGTCTTGCTGAAGTAGCCTGACAGCCTGTATGTTGTCCACCTTCTGGGCAGGTAATGCGCCGCATCGTTCATGTGTTGTGAGGTATTGACGCTGAAGTGTCCACGTTGATGAGGTTGGTGGACTTTGTTCGTCTGAACCGACACTTACTCGATGTGAATTATGATGGAAGGTACACTCCTTGGTGTTCTGTAGTCAGTGACCACTGATGTAGGAGATCAGTGGCTCTCTGATCTGTATAAAACGAGCAGCGAGAAGCTCGAGACAGAGCAGCAGGAAAGCGACAGCGTGGCCACCAGTGAGCACCACAAACATTCCCTGAAATGAACGAGGTCGTCTCCGTCAGGCAGGTGTTAACATAGTGATACAATGGCTCTGTTTTATGTCAGTGTACAATATGAATCTGTACGTTTGAAATCCTTACAAATGACATCAAAGGATGTTATCGTCTAAGGTAATATTAAATGTCTACCAAGAGAAACATTTAGGGAAGGCATTAGTTATCACTATTGCGACATGTTGTCAGGGTTAGTAATGTTACGTGGCTGTGTTGTTCACCCAGAGGTTGGAGAGAGCGAGGGAGGTCTTGATGGTGATCCTGGTAGGAGGACGGAGACATCTGGTGGCATTAACCTTGAAACTCCTCATCCAATAATCAAATATCCCGAACTGCTTCACAAACTTAATGCTGTGGAGCAAAAGAATTTTTGATGCAAAACAAAATGTTTCTCTGTTAACTAAAGTATTGTCAGATTTTGTCCAAAGTTTTGTAAGTATTTGATTGAAACATTCTAAATATTTTCTTGCGTTTTCTTGCCTGTGCAACAACGCAACAATCTATGACTAGTTCAGATGTCATGTGCCTATAACAAGAGAGTTCGCGGAGCATTTATCATCGAACTAAAATTACATGATTGATTGGAAATAGTAAAGAATACTAAAAAAAAAGGAACACATATAGAAATATGTAAATACATGTATATGTGAATAGATTGTCACACACACACACACACACACACACACACACAACTAGTGACCACACGCTTAACATCTTCCATCCACATTACCTTTTACTTAAGGCTGGGACGAGGGGATGGCCCTTCTGACCGATCATACTCATGGAATTAGGGAAGTAATGTTCCCTGGAGGCGTAAAAGTCACATCGTCCTGTGAGGTTCAGAGGTTAAGCTTGTTTCTGTAGTGTTATTTCACGCGCAGGTTATTGAATACGTGAGTGAGAGATAATATATATTATTTGAATGGAGATTTGTGACATGAGGTTCACACGTACATCCAGCGTTGTTGTCAATTCCCTATTCCTTTCATGTCATTTCTTTGAGGTTAAACTACATAATATGAAATGTCCTGAAGATGTGCTTGGTCCAGGAGAGATAGCCACCTGTGCCTGAGAACATATCGGCCCTGAGAGACCTGCTTTCGTTCTCTTCGACGAAGAGGACGTGGTGTCCCTCCTTCACCAGGTTCTCCATCACTTCGCTCCACTCCACAGACTTGACCCACATCAGGCGTCCGTCCTTCTTGGCGTCCATTGTCTCACGAAATGTACCATCTCTCGCAGCCTGCGAGAGGTGTGTTATAAGGCTGTACCATGTGTGAAGGCCTGTGTGATGCTGTCCTTAAGATCGGAAGTTTAAAAGTCAAGGCAATGACATCAAGTTACATATAAGGGGAGGTCATAACCTGCGTCCGGGATGACAGGGTCAGGGTCGTAATACTCTCCATCATCCTACTTTTTATTGGATACATTTTTCGCTTCTGACTGATTTTCTTTTTGTCATTTTTGTGAACCACATTTTACCTGTGACTGAAGAGAAACTACCGAGTCTTAAGAAACAGTATAATGGAAGGAGGATGAGCTGCTGATATGACTAGAGTTACGGTAGGGCGAAAGTTTTTATATGATACATTACAGTAGATAGAATATCTAAAAGGACAGTACAATGGTAATAATAAAAGTACAGTTATCATACTTTTGATTAACTTATCTCAGTACTTGACCTACCATTAGATATTCTGTGTACACAGTTCCAGCCTCCCAGATCATGATGGCGGAGGGGTCGTCCAGCACATCTCTGAGGGACTGGTAGGGCTGCGGGATGTACCTCACTGCCAAAATGGACATGAGGTTACCAGCGTAGCATCGGACGAACACTAGCGTCATCACCATCCACGACCCCAACACCAGACGCTCCCACTCCCTCACGCTAGGCTCCGGCTCGTAGTCTTGTTGATGACCAACACCAGTTCAGTTATAGCTAACATTACTGACAACATATTCGACAGGTTTGTTTTTTCACTGAAAATTGCATTATGTATCCAAGTTTTTGGCCTACATATTTCTTTACCTTGTTGTAATAATATGCGAATATAGGAGAAGATATTGTCCATCTTCCAGGTGTCCCTCTGTGGAGCCTTACGAGGGAAGCAGAGCAACAGCAGCAACACCATCCCCGGCACCACCAGCAGCGCCGCCAGGATGGCCGTCCACACCAGAGGTCCCAGAGGCAGCAGGAAGCCCCACGGGTCCACCTCAGGCCGCCCCAGACCTCCTATGATCTTCAATGCGTCATCCACGAATAGCCTCATGTAGTCCACCATCTCAGCACGAACGGCACTCACTGAGAAGGGACCAACTCCTATATCGGCCTCCTGCATCCGCCCACGTGAATTACCTTATTAGAATGATACAGAGGCAAGTCTGTTACAGTATTTATGATATTCAGTAACTGTAAATGACTTGGAATCACATGGGTAGGCGTGAAGAAGGTAGGTTACTACCTGACAGTTTTGTTTTCTTAAAAAAGAAATTATCTTGTTGGGTGTTAGTCTTTCAGATCACCTCGCCTGAAAGTCTGACTTCGAAGGTTTTATCTTATAGCTTAACTTTCTTGTTGCAGTGTGGGAACCTTAGGGCCTCACGGTCACACTAGTACTTATCAAGCCCCAGTAGTGTCTACCACTAACTCTTACAACCGAGTGACGACTCGGCCATGATTATTTTGTTCCTTGTCGTAGATTCAAAGCTTTCAAAAACTATAGTACGAGTGACCCGTTTTGGTCACACATTATGATTTCTCTTTGGTCACCAGTGAAAGATACCGTTTCGTTGCCTCATTTTATGTCACTTCTAGCCACATTGACTAGGACCAATCACATTGAGTGGTGCACAGACACACCACTTGATATACACTTACCTTCCTGCCCACCATCCCCACCATGCCAGACCAGGACCCATCAGCCTCCTTAGTTCCCCACTTCCCGTCCGGCGGCCGGACGAACGTGTACCTAGTGAGACAGATGTTCATCTATCATTCCTGATTCCTAATTCAAAATTCAAGAGAAGAATGGCTGTACCTTGGACGAGCTATATTAGAGAACACATAGAACAGCAGAGTGCAGATTGCTAATAAGTTAATGTCAGTACATTAGCTTATACTGTAATAGTCTAACATGATTTTTAAATACTTAAAGTCATATAGTTTCTCATTATTACGTCGTACGTGAATATATTGTAAACAGACGAGTCATATACGGTCCCTCACCACCGGGCGGGCCGCCCTAGAACATAGGACCCGCACCTCCTGAGTTGGCGGGAGGTTCAATATCAAACAATAACAACAACAACGGGACTCCACAATCATCAAACACCATACGCACATTACATCACACGGGTGCTACACACACACACACACACACACACACACACACACACACACTAGCTATAGAAATGATACAATAAAACTTACGTAAAATTGAAGTGACTTGCCAACAACGCCAGCAGCTGTATCACGGGTCCTGTGTAGTTCATAGGTCGACCAGGGACCCAGGCTGGGTCCGTCTCCACGAAGGAGGAATACTCCTCAGCTGCTGCTACAAATGTTGGCCCATAGGCGAACCTGCTCGAGATATCAATGATAAACCGTGTGATATTGGATGAAAGTAATGAGATATGTGAAGGATAAGGACTTACTGCTGTAAGTGTTTAAGAAAGTAAGAAATGAGGAAGGTTTCACAGACCTTCCAGAGAATAGAAGCACGAGTGAAGGGGAAAATATATACATTTTTATACGGAAGTCGTATTCAAGCCACACTTAGCAGTATAGAACTAAAGAAATGCTTCCATGTCACGTACCTGGAGAACTTCTCAGGGAAGAGCGGGAGGTGGGTAGCCAGTGTGAGGCCACGTATGGTCGACCAGGACGCAACTGGTACCACCTGGGCGTCCGGGGGTTTGTAGGGCGGGTGGATGTATATATCACACCTGCAAGCAAGGAACGCTGGTTTTATCAAACTTTTTTTCTTGTTTTCTGTGCACAAGAATGGTATCTGTGACACTTTAACACGACCCCCAATTTCACAGCTGAGCTGCCCATCAAGCGGGTGTCTGAAGGGTTATGGCACAGTGACATTCGAACCCCTACTGCCCATTCTCCTTTACGTGAGGCAAGTGAAATATCTGTTTCCTGCCTGGGGGTCTGTATAATGTTTTTCCCAGTAAGACAACGAGTCATTTCCTGTGGAGGTTGTACCAGCTTTGCAGTGATACTGGAGAACACTAGGATACAGAGTCAACCATGAAGAACAAGGAGGTAGAACGATGTCGTAGTATCTACGATAGAGTGTGAGGTGACTTACTCTGCAACGGATGCAAGGGCGTCCACGGTGATCAACATGGCGTTCATCATGGAGAAGGAGGTGTAGAGGTGTGGCAGGTCCTGAAGAGGCCGGCGGGTGACGGCCAGGAGTTTGTTGGACCACGTCAGGAGGCGGCCCTTGAGGGACCACTCGGCCGAGGCGGCCAGGAAGGCTGGGTCGTCACTCACCACCACCAACGTCACGCACCCCGACACCTGCCGAAGCTGGTGACATACACATACTACCATGAGTGTCGCCTTCGCTTTCTTCTGAAACAGTACAGCCTCCCTTCATCAGTGCCATAACTTCCCATCAAAACTGATATGACCATCCCTCACAGCACCTGATAATGTGACCTACCCTCCGGACTTCGTCGACCATCCAGTTGGGCTGAGCCTGTGTCATATTGGGAATCGCGAACTCTCCTGCCACCTCGAACACCGCCAGCCCCGCTGGTGTTCGCAGCCTCTCCTGCACCTGATGTGATACAAGTACAAAGATGTGAAGCGCTATATTGTACGGAGTGTTGTTGAGAGGTGTGTGTAAGCAGGCGATATGAGACAATACGTAGCAGGACACAGGTGATGTGAGGGTGTCTAGGTGAGGCAGTGTTGACGTACCGTGAAGACAGTGGTGGCCGAGGTGGTGCCGTCTGTGAGGAGGATGACGGAGCAGTGGGGCGGCCGCTCTCTGGCCAGCACCGCCTCCACCGCCCCGCCTGCCACTCCCAGCGTCTCCACAACAGCTGAGCAAGAAGAATCATCATATCACAATAGCAAAATCGTCTCAGATTATGAAGCAATTAACATAGATGACCTATGATTATGGGTGCTCCTTTGCCGTGTAATGATGAAGAATTTTACGTTCATCTAGATAGAAATGGTAAAATCCGGTTAGAAGGTAAATTGGAAAATGAAATCATCTATCCACAAATTATCCGTGGACTTACCATAAGGACGTTGAGGCAGCTGGGCGACACACGGGAGGACAGCCACAGTCAGGATCAACAACAGAGCCGCCACACTCACCATTATCACTGACCTCCACACCTCCCCTGCAACTGTACAGGCTAATATGGGTATGGACCATAACACAACACTCTCTGTAGTGTACGTAAAGTCATATAATCCTAACTGATCTCAGCCTCTCGAGAAAAGAAATCTCTGAGATGATGATTAAGAGGAAAGACAAAATTTCAAACTGCTGAGTTGAGAATTGTAATACTGGCGTCGGAGCGTCCAAGACCAGTTCTCAGTAAGAAGAGGGACGAGCCTTACTGAACCCTCCCACCTTCATATATCTACATCTGCATAACATCAGTCCTTGTATTAAAGAAAATTACATATCAAATGTGACAGGAACAGCACTCATGTGGTAATACATTTTATCATGTTATAAACGTCTGTTTCTATTATCATCGCTACGTCAGTATATCATCTCTTATTATTATCATCTTGTCATTATCATATCATAGAAATAAGAAACCATACTCATGATTCTGAAGTTAATGTCCTTGCCTCATTTTCCATGATCAAGGTACATTCACCAGACAGCTTTTTCCCATTTAAATCTGTATTTCAACAGCTGGTTGTTTTGCCCTGTGCCATCAGTTTACATAGCATAATGGTTTACCGAAGCTGAGCCATCCTTGCCCTTATAACGAAGACTTATACACAGTTGGTAAATGAGCATCAAGCACTCGCTTTTATAATACCATTACATAACTCACAAGCACAGGAACCCTTTTTCCCAAGCTGTGGCAGAGAAAGAATGGACAGCTCCTGAGTGAGAAGTTGTACATGGATGAGGCAAAGATAAAATAGCAGGAAAGCACTTGGGTAAGAATCTGTATATTGTATCATTAAGTTCTAAAGGATCTTATAGATAATAAAAGTCAGTGATACATTGTAGACAAAGATCTATTTGATATTGAGATAAAAACAACTTCAATCATAATTCAGATGAAAACAACTTTAATCATAATTTCTTTATCACCTGAATATGTCTTTACATAGGATCAACTCTTACTATACACTGCAATTTTCTTTGTTATCAAATTTCATCTGACACATGGTTCACGACGACTTGTATTTTTCTTCTTCACATGAGACTATATGCTAAAATCTGTTTGACAAGCAAGAGCCCAAGAACATGAAGGCTGTTCTATAAGTGCTGAGGTGTCACATATCTCCTTGTGTCACTCCTCTGGACTCTGTTCTCTGTATGAGTGGAGGGCAATTCAGGTGTTGTGGTGTCAGCCCGCAACACCATCGTGCACCAGGATGCACGGGGAGCCAATGTCGAGCATCATAATTCGACACATTGGGCTTTGAGCCTGATGGGATATCGTTACATCCTAGATTGCATCGCACCTCGTCTTTTCTCATGTTTATATCCCTAGAGCCAATGGAGGCAGCTGTGCACCAATTCTCATCTCTCCTCAGAAATCCATGAGGAATTGCATTTGGCCTACAGTAAAGCTGGAGAGTTTGAGAAACGTCCAATAGAGTGGCTGGAAGCAGGGAATAACTTTGTTGGACGTTCATTGGGTTTAATGTTCCAGGAATGACCCGATGCAAATGACGTCTACATCTGGAATAAACGTTGCCCTCTCTTCGCCACCGTCTGATCCACCTGTAGACGGTGGACACGCTGTTCCCAGACTTCTGTGCTATGTCGCGGGGAGACTCACCGTCCACCCACATCAGTACGATTTTTGCACGGTCGTCCACATCTGTCGTCTTAATGACCCGACGACGAGGCGTCATGATATTCCTGTGTGCAATAAGATAATATGACCTAAACTGTCATTACGTAAACGTTTTGTGTTGATGTGTTATGACAAAGGCTTCGCTCCCTCGACAAGGAAACGATATACATTCCAATGTGAACAGTGGAAATTATAGTTCATATCAAATCCAAATACAGAATAAAGTGTTACTTTTCAGCCTTTCCTGATGGAAGATCATTTTGGCTTAATTCGTCTTCCAGAACATCTGGTTCCATAAGTCAGTGGCAAAGGTACTGACACAAACTTGTGCTTGTCTGAAAATCAGGTTATGAATCAAATGTGCTTTACATGTTTCCTTTAGTATGACATCCTAAATTTGCTCGTGAACACACTTCTTGCTGGTAGAAATACGTAGTAAGACTTGCTCACAGTAAGAATGCTTACGACTGGAAGCAAAAAATGATTGATGATCAGCACGGAGTACACTGCATTCTTATCACACTCGTCGACAATGTTGTAACAGTTTCAAATTCGAGGTTTCGTATGTCCTACCTCTGAGGTGCAGGGTACAGGAGGTGAGGTTGTTGACGGTGTCAGCTGCACCACGACAATGTATCTTGCACCAGCGCCTCACATCCTTTTTGTTCGCTAGACACACCTCCTGCAGGAGTCAGGCCTGCGCATCATTGGTCCAGTATGTGAACTTAATATGAAATTCGTCTACGTTCAAGACATCTGTGTCCATGATTGGCTGCTCATGTTATTTCCAACGGCTAAGGGCGCTGTGATTGGTGAACCATTCGATGTGCGAGGAGAGTGGCCGTATGTTATACCTACAAGTGACTAAAAGCTGGAATACCACAGAGTCTGTCACCTTTTTTCGTGTAAAATGCAATTTTCGAAGAGTGTTTCTTTCGAGAGGTTATGACTGAATCGTTTCACGTAAAAGACTTTAGGTTTGGAATAGATCAATCAACAAATATGGTGCAACGAAAGAATTCTTCTTTATCTTTTCCTTTTTATGAAGTGATTTTGGATGTGGTTACTCCTTTTTTGAAGTTGATAATCATGCTCTCATTCCCCTTAACTCTGAACATCCTTCAGCTTAAGGTACACACAACTTACCATCCTAGCTCATGCAAACTATTAACTTTCTTTACCGATATCAATTGATTTGGAAGACTTATGGACGCCGTGCAAACGCGAGGAATTGCGGTTATCTTTCAATTTCTACAGTTGGGCCTGTGATTTTAGGGTATATCCCCGCCCCCTTCCTCTAGAAGTAGAGAGTAATTAAAGATAATCAAGAATGTATAGTAACTTCCAAAATACCCACTTGTCTCAGGCGTCTTTATAATGTACTCTCATACAAGTTATCCATAAAACTTAGATGAAGAACAAAGTCACGCCGTGGGAAGAAAAAAAAAAGGGACACACAATTTTTTGGTTTGGACACAAAAATACAAAGTATGAACAGATCACCAAAAGTTTCTTTACCACTGATGATAAAAGTGTATCAAGTAAGCGTCAGGAAAGGGTATGGGACGACTCATCAACAGTATCCTGGCAACACCCAACCTCTACATGTGACCTACACAAACGAGACAGTCACTTATTTATACATGTGCAATTACACCACTCGCCTCCCCTCTTTGTCACAGCTCCTTAACTTCTCTATATATCGTCTTTCAGGAGTTCGTGGAAGGAAATAGAAGACAAAGGAAGCGAGGAAAAAGGACCTGTGAGTGAAAGAATGTTCTGACCAACATACGTCCTTCCTTGTACACTACAGATATGACCATGTAGACCAACACTGCATCTCTGTTGGTGTAACTCTTAGGCAATGGTAAGGAAATACTCTCGCCCTTCTGTGGTGTCGCAGTTGTAAGCGTTCCTGACCGTGACGCATTCACGGGCCACCCAGGGGTCAAGCGCAGAGGTTCGAATTCTGGTTGTGGCAGTCGGTCCACAGTCATCCTAGCTGCTCATCTACTCCTAGGAGTTGGTCGATAAAATGGGTGCCTGGCTGAGGCTAGGGCCTTGATTAGGGCCTCAGCTGCCCATGCCGTCTCAGCTAACAAAAAGAAAAGATGTCTGATTTAGCACGACAAAAGAGAAAATATTTTCAGTGCATTAAGCACCTCACAAGCCATAACTCTGTGACTGAGCCAATCCTCTTATAAAAACAGTTGATATATTATGACTTACATTTTCATATTTGATTTCATCTCCTGATCTAAAAATTCATCAACTTGATATGAACTACATCATATATCAGCTAACTCATCTCGTAATGAGTCTCATTCCTTCTCAGAAAGAAAAAAAAAATGGGAAAGATTATAGAAGACGTGTCAAATGATCGATCCAATAATGTGAGTATCAAACTGGCTTTACATTTCAAAAGGCAAGAAGAAATCGGATTCCGCTCAACCCCTCTCCATCGATTCGGCTTAGGAGAATTAGGCAACATTGGAATCAGGTTACAAGGAATCGAAATAGGTCACAAGGGATTGAATTTGATCAAACCTGGTGACAGTGGATCGAATTTCGTTGCAGTGGGCTTTGTCTGATTAGACTGGGGTCATATTGAATCACAGTGGGTCACATTGTGTTATATGGGTCGCATTCGATTGACTTTGATTTCATTTGGGTTACATTTGACCGTAGTAGGTCACATGGATGATATTGACTTACAGTCAACTGAGTTTGGTCACTAGGGTCGAACTGGATCACACTGGAGCCGATAGGGTCACTATTGATCACACTAGACCAAACTTGATCACACTGAGTCGCATTGGATTAGATTAGGTCACACTGGATCATATTATTATTAAAGCTAACTTTCCCGTCGTTATCATTAAAGCTAGCACCCAATCACAAAAGCTAACACGTCATCATCATCATTAAAAGCTAAGACTCCCGTTATTCCTTCATATCAATCCCAGTAAAATATTTTCGTGGTCGATACAGTCATCACTGAATCCGATCTCAAGAAATCGGTTCCCCAGAGGCTCCTCTCCGAACATCAACAACCAAAACATCAAACATGACCTACAGCACCTCAGCGAACACATCTCTTGGCGAACCAACCACTGCAGCCATCACTCTCGCAAAAATATCGACCAGCCAATCACAGCAGTAGCTGTCTCTACCGTCTACCAATCCCAGAACAAGGCTTCCAAACCTTCGACCAATGAGGCTCAGACCTGACTCCTGCAACAGGTGTGTCTAACGAACAAAAAGGATGCGAAGCGCTGGTGCAAGATACAGTGTCGTGAGCAGCTGGCTGACATCATCCTAACCACAGCGTTGCAACGCTACCAGCTTCCTTCTGTATCTTCCTTCGTAATAGTGAATCAAGGTTCGTTAATTGGTAGATCCATTACAGTAATAGTAGCAAGGAACTTCATATATATATATATATATATATATATATATATATATATATATATATATATATATATATATATATATATATATATATATATATATATATTGCAAGAGGTCACTAACTCTTTCTATACCCAGGCGGGTACGACCTTCCTTAACTACCGTATGAAAGTTAAGACACAACTTTGTTTCAAGCGTAGTACAACCGCTTGTATCTTGAGTAACTGTGCTGTGTGAGGTTTCTAATAGAATTATTGCCTGTAAAAAAGAAAAAGATTGATATGAAAAAGCTATTATCAAACTGCTTAAGACGGGAATTGATATTAGACTTTCCATCGAAACGGCGGGGCCTCCTCCATAGCACATCAACAACACGTCTTCCCTAATGTCGTCTGTCCGTCACTAATGCTTCTGCGGATGACCTGTTGTTGTTCACTGTTTCATCCCACACAGGCGTATCATGGCACGACGTCGTCGAGTCTTCAGGACGACGGGTGTGGACGACCGTGCGAGGATCGTGCTGATGTGGGTAGACGGTGAGGCTCCCCGCGACATTGCACAGAAGTCTGGGACCAGCGTGTCCACCGTCTACAGGTGGATAAGACGGTGGCGAAGAGAGGGCAACGTTTATTCTAGACGTTGCTGCTGTGTACCTCGGGAAACACCAGGAGTGTCGGATACAATGACCATCCAGCCAAACCCTCCACTTCCGACTGCCTTCGTGCACGGCGCTCGCTTGTTCCAGGTTTACTCTAAACCAGCGACAACGCTTTGTGGCGGCTTTCCGAGGAAAGAGGAGCATTACTGCACCCCAGCCTTTACTGACTGTACGGACCCAATCAGTATCAACCAGGGCGTTCGATGGAACTGGGTCACTAATGATGTCCCTGATGGTTCAGAGCCATACGTGGACGAGGACAGAACCTCTCTCCCAGAGCACTCCGGGGAACACTGGTGTCCGGAAGTAAACCCACAACAACCAGGCCACTTTCCAGTCTTTTAGTGAGGAAGGTTAAGGTATCCTGGAAGTCGCTGGTAGGGATAAACTACAGCAAACTAGTGTGACAAATCTGCATTAACACAGCAGTCATAAAGAACGAACATAGTGTACAATTATAAGCCTCAAGCTTTTAGACTGATACTGATGGTTGAACGAAAGTAACATATACAGTGACAATAAATTCTTGTTGTATCTTGAGAACGAAATCTGAGATGGAATTTCATGGAACATAGAAATAAGAAGTGTTCAATGTGATAACAATCTTATGGATACAATCCACGGAGGGAAAAGAGATCCTGGAACAAAATGTAACAGTCTAATAGATTCTGAATCCCAATGCAATACTGGCTTTCACTGTTTATATGATCCTTTAAGGTTTAGGTGTACCTGTATGTCTTCCTGCTCTGACCACACTAATCTATGAGTGTCTGATGCCTTGCACCATCACAAACAACCTCGAAAGGATCTAATTGCCTGTTGCAGTTTGAATATATATATATATATATATATATATATATATATATATATATATATATATATATATATATATATATATATATATATAAAAATATATATATATATATATATATATATATATATATATATATATATATATATATATATATATATATATATATATATAAGATTTCGTCTTCATCTTTTGTTATTTCACCTTTTGAAGATCTTTTGGTCGTAAGTGTGGTTGGCTTGACCTGAACAAGTGACAGTCATCTACGTTGGTACATAGCAAAAGCAGCAAAACTCTCAAATAGGTCCCAGACAAAGCGCAAAAATTTCCTACCTCTCTGTAGCGAAGAAGTAGACGGCTACATGAACTGTAACCAATAGGCGAACACTACCTACTTATTGCACACTAATTTAGTATGGAAATAACGCAGGGACTTACAATTCACGATAATTGTTTATATATTCTATATATCAACACCACCGTCAGTTTATATCCAGTGATATATAATGATAAAACGACAGAAATGATAGAGACTTTTATAAGCCAACAATGGAATGGTCGTAGCATAATGGCGTCAAGACTATATAATGCGGTATATGATCCTCTCCTTCCCCTGCAACTGTTAGAGGTCGACTGGGACCTGGAAGCTATTTTCTTATTGCCCTGGTTTTGCATGAAGGAAAATAACTGTAACATCTTGTAGTGATCATAGAGAGAAGATAGGTAACGAGTCATTCCACCATTACGACGAGGTACTTCTCAAGTTAACAACTCACTTTGGTCAGAATACGTCGTTAACAGCACATTTCTGATCTCATACTAACATTGCATTTCTGATCTCATAATAACATTACATTTCTAATCTCATAATAACAGTGCATTTCTGATCTCACAATAACAGTGCATTTCTGATCTCATAATAACATCTCATAATAACATTACATTTCTGATCTCATAATAACATTACATTTCTGATCCCATGATTCTTTGAACATTGTTGCAACAGTTACTGATCAGTTGCGTGTGTTCATCAGAAAAGTTACTTCCATATATCCCCTTGTGATGCATACATAGCCGAGGTGTGGAGAGGCAGTGATGATGGTGAGTGTGGCGGCTCTGCTGTCCATCCTGACTGTGGCTGTCCTCCCATCTACCGCCCAGCTACCTCGACGCCCTAATGGTAAGTCCACAGTTATAGCCACGCAGCACCACATGGTTGTCTTCAAGGCATTACACACACACACACACACACACACACACACACACACACACACACATTTCAAGAGGTCGCAGTGGTGCGAGTGATCAAGTATTTGCTGATAACCACGAGGAAAATGAAACACGATAAGTTCCCAAGTGCACTTTCGTGTAATAATCACATCGTCATGGGAGATACTAGAATGAGATAGAAGACGTAGAACAGTCAGTTGGTATAAAGAAAGAGAGGTAACTGAGACGCCATTCCATTGGTAAACAAGCTTGTTTACCAATGGCGTCTTAACTACGTCCTTTCCTTTTATATCAATTGACTGTTCTACGTCTTCTATCACATTCTTGTATCTCCCCTGACTATGTGATTGTTACACGAAAGTGCACTTGGGAACTTATCGTGTTTCATTTTCCTCGTGGTTTTTAGCAAACAAACATATATACTGTATGTGAAGGTATTGGCTGACGGGATAGCTCAACGCCTACTGCTGGTTTTAACGACCAGTAACCTATTGATGACCGTTGGGCCAATCACCGTCTTCTGTTGCAGTATTTTTTCTCTGAGACAACCTGTTTCCTGAACTAACTATTTATCCTAAACTATTCAACAGGCTTCTTCTACAGCTTTTGCAGTTACATAATGAATCAGTTTTTATAATCATTATTTATTTTTGCCAAACGCTTCATGAATAGAGCTACAGTTGCCAGCGTAAGATGATACTTTCTTCTTTTGATTTGCTTTATATTCTTGTCAGTTGATGGAGAGGCGCTGGGAGCAGCGGGCGGGGCGGTGGAGGCGGTGCTGGCGAGAGAGCGGCCGCCCCTACTGCTCCGTCATCCTCCTCACAGACGGCACCACCTCGGCCACCACTGTCTTCACGGTACGTCAACACTGCCTCGCCCTGACACCCTCATACAACATGTGTTGCGTGGCTTAATATCTTACTCTTCTTACCGCCAAATCTTCATAACACTGCTTCACATTCAGTCAACCTATGGCATTTCAGGAACTGAAGAGGCCAAGGACCCTGTTGGGACGAGTGGTGTTCGAGGTAGCAGTCAAGGGCAAGAACATTAATAAGACACAAGCACAGGTCTCTTGGATGGTCAGCGAGGCTCGGAAGGTAAATCAAATGGTAGTCACTCACTGCAGGTCATTCACAACTGAGAGGCAAGTTGTTTAGGGCCTTAAGTGTCGTTCGTGGGGATGTCATTCTTTGGTCATACTTGTCCTGTGAATGACGTAGCCACCCTAATGTAGAGGGTGGGCATGTTGGATTAAAGATAGTTTAATCGAAGTAACTAATTCGTATTTCTTGTTCTGGCGTTGAGCAAGACGATACGGGTGTATAGCAAGGAATTCACGAGCTTTACACCAGCCGAGTGAGTCTCCCATCCCTGCTATGAGGTTGTTGTTGTTTGAGACTAAACCTCCCTACAACTCGGGAGGTGCTGGCGCTATGCTTTAGGGCGGCGCGCCAGTGGTGACGGACTTAAGCACTTGGGCCTAGTGGGGTTGGGTTTGTTATCCCACGAGAGCCTGGCTCACTCTGTCCTGTGAGGTAGGTCATGGGGCTCCATATCAAATCCAGCATCACTTCTGAAGCAGTGCAGGTAAGAGGACGGGGCGCATCGAGGACGATGTTCACCCTAACAGTGTCTTCTTTCGAGGCTCAACCAAACCACCAGACCAGGGCACATCAACATTAGCAGCCGAGTGGAAGGCAAAGGAATGTATGCCTTGAGGAGAAGAGCAAACAAGTCATCCATCCACCACTTCGTTGACTCGGTGGTCAACAATGGATCAGGCATCAGGCAAGCAACGTGAAAAAGGTAGGAACTGGAATTTATAAGAAGCAGGTCATGTGGTTCATGGATCATGTCTGAGCTTGAGGATTCGAAACGATGTGTTTAAGGCGCCAGTCCATGAAGGAGGGAGCAGGATATCGTCTAGTTAGATTTACTGTATCTCTTAGGATCCAGACGAAAAGTCATCATGAGAGTTTGAGGGGAACAAGTCACAATCTCGCAGAAGAGAGAAACTATTAAATCACCGGTGTCACTGGTAAGGTAGTTAGGGTTAAACTACGAGTAGGATCGTTAGATCGAATCATATTACGTCCTCTACCTCAATGAAGTTTGTCCACATCATTCGTTCGGGTAGATCACATCACAGGTGATGGGCGGTAGCAGGCCACACCTAAAGCCGTAAATTTGGACCTCAACAGCTGCAGCAGGTGTCGGGTTGCGTGACGTTGGTGGTGGTGAGCGACGACCCAGCCTTCCTGGCCGCCTCGGCCGAGTGGTCCCTCAAGGTCCGCCTCCTGACGTGGTCCAACAAACTCCTGGCCGTCACCCGCCGGCCTCTTCAGGACCTGCCACACCTCTACGCTTCCTTCTCCATGATGAACGCCATGTTGATCACCGTGAACACCCCCGCACCCCATGCCAGGTCAGCTACCATTTTACGTGTTTTATTGTTTCTACAGTGCTCCGTCAGTAATAATCAGCCAACATGTTCCTCATGGTCAACGCTTCTAGACTGCCTACAGTGAGCAATTACTACTTATTCCCTGTGTGAGGCCATTGTAGCTACCCAAGGTAACGACCCTCGCATCATGTATGAAGAGAAGACAACACACACACACACACACACACTTGGCATTCCGCACGCTCGTGTGATACGTACCTCACATACATTGAAAACCTTTGCCAGAATGAGTAAAACCCTCACAAATTCACTCGAAGCCCTCCTGGCTACGGTAAGATCAACCTCTATCCCGTTTTATTGTGGGAGATAGATAGATAGATAGATAGATAGAGAGAGAGAGAGAGAGAGAGAGAGAGAGAGAGAGAGAGAGAGAGAGAGAGGCATGACCAATTATTGATTACGTGAGGACATATATGATATCACATTTGGCTAGTGTTAAACATCACAAATAAACCTATTCCCAAATTACAGTTCGTCCTCTCGGTACCTACGTGCTTCAATAGCACTGTTAGAAAGCCACTCAATGTTTGTAATACCAACGTTTTGACAATGGACTGTAAGTATTCATTCATCATTTTGTCATCGCCACTCAAACCTATGTTTCAGAAGTATTCCAATTTTGAGGGGTTATACTAAAGACTTTGGAGATATCGGATGTTAATTTACAAAAAGAAAAAAAAATAGTTCGTGATGGAAAGCCATTTTCTTTTTCGTTTAAAGGTGCCAGATATTCGTCCACCTGCCCTACAGACCCCCGGACGCCCAGGTGGTGCGGGTTGCGTCCTGGTCGACCATACGTGGCCTCACACTGGCCACCCACCTCCCGCTCTTCCCTGAGAAGTTCTCCAGGTATGTGAAATGGGGTTTCTGTATATATATATATATATATATATATATATATATATATATATATATATATATATATATATACCATCTACTTTGTACAGCAAGCTTCTTTACCAAGAATTTTGAATAGATAAAAATCGTATACGAAACGAGTATGACAAGTAAAATCTTATACTAAAGTCGTAAACAAATCGTAGTTCGTGCATTAGGAAGATCTAATCATATGATGATAGTCTAACATCACCCAGCCAGTCATGCATTGCTTATCCAGGTTCGCCTTCGCGCCATCGTTCGTAGCGGTGGCCGAGGAGTACCCGTCCTACGTGGAGACATTCCCTTCATGGAAACCTGGCCAGCCGCTGAACTACGGAGGACCCGTAGCACAGTTGCTGGCATTGCTTGCTAGTAATTCTAATTTCACGTAAGTTGCAGTGTTTATTGTTCGCGTAAGAGAAAAGAAACTTGTACAGGTATCATTCGAAGGGAAGGAGTGCGTGTGTTTAGGAAATGTATAAGAGGAAGCGGACTCTTTTAATACAAACACATTTCACCAGATTTTATATCACGTATTGCAGAATGTTTTAAAAGCTTGATTTCATTGATCCTGATATGATTACAGACCTTAAAGAAGATTTTTCCCGTGCGATATTCATGACTGTGTTTGCATAATGAATGTAAAGGTTAGTCATAACATAGAATGAAATAAATATTGTATCCAGTTTAATACAGTTGATTTCTAGTTCGAACGTAAAATAAGTGGTTTCTGGAACATGCCAGGCGTCGTGGTGATACACGTCCGTCTCGGCAGGTATACGTTCGTTCGTTCGCTGGACGGACAATGGGGGACGAAGAAGGCCGATGGGTCTTGGACTGGCATGGTGGGGATGGTGCTCAGGAAGGTGAGTGTAGACAGCAGTGTTTTTCTAGGTAACTTGACGATCAATGAGCCTGGTTTTCGGTGGTTGAGTAGTGGTGGGAAGATGGGACACAGACAAGAAGGTTGAACACCCGAAATTATACTCTCTACTTTCTCATTTCTCTTTAGAACACATACATATAATCATTGTCTTTGACGTGGCCGAATGTACTTTAATCCTGAAAGGAGTATCAATAACCATAACATAGCTTACAGAAGAGAGATTAAGAGGTGATCTAATACAGGTATTCAAAGTTTTCAAAGGATCTGATACATTTGAAGTCTGCTGCTTTTAAATGCTGTATCAGTCTGATTTCACTGTCATCACGTGAATGAGTAAAGGTGGAGTTTCACTGTCATCACGTGAATGAGTAAAGGTAGGCTATGTGTCGTAAGACTTGCACCTTATAATTGTAGGTAGCTATGGATAAGCCGATTCCTGCAGAGGTGCTAGAGTGAGTTTGACTCCTCGTTGGTCCTACACATGAGAAGGTAAGCTACTTGACAGAATAACCGGTTCAGGAGGAAGTCTCTGGCAAGGTAGAACCCATCGTAGTATTTATATTCTTGTGAATAAAAAAAAATCAGGTGTCAATTCTTGTTCTAAATCTCATCATTGTGATTCTTAGCAATTTGAGTGTCACAGTGACATGCTGTATGATGTTCTGTTAAAGTGTTCAATGTGGGTTGATGCAGGAGGTTGACTTGGGCGTTGGTCCCTTCTCACTGAATGGTGTTCGTGCTGAAGTGGTGGACTACATGGACCTAGTCGTTCATGACACGCTGGAGATCATAGGAGGTCTGGGGCGGCCTGAGGTGGACCCGTGGGGTTTCCTGCTGCCTCTGGGACCTCTGGTGTGGACGGCCATCCTGGCGGCGCTGCTGGTGGTGCCGGGGATGGTGTTGCTGCTGTTGTTCTGCTTCCCTCGTAAGGCTCCACAGAGGGACACCTGGAAGAGGGACAATATCTTCTTGTATTTTCGCATATTATTACAACAAGGTAAAGAAATGTACCTTCTACATAATACATCTAAGTATAGCAATAGCTCAAAGTCTATGAGCCCCTTTTACGTACACAGCAGTATGCCACTTACGTCTTGCTATGTTTTGACATACCTGCTGAAGAGGCTGTGATAACTTGAAATCTAATAAGGACGATTTTCGTCATGGAAAGGGTACAAGCCGGAGCCTGGCGAGTGGGGATGGGAGCGGCTGGTGCTGGGGTCATGGATGATGATGGCTCTGGTGTTCTTCCGGAGCTACGACGGTAACCTCATGTCCATGTTGGCCGTCAGGTACATCCCGCAGCCCTACCAGTCCCTCAGAGACGTGCTGGACGACCCCTCCGCCACTATGATATGGGAGACCGGCAGTGTTTACATGCAGTTTCTCAGGGTAAGATGATTAGATATTTGAATGTTCGAGTATTAATGAAGAATGAAGAGAAATTACCCTATAGTGTCTCTAGTGATCTGTGAGTAAAGGTCTTCTGTTGAGCCTTTACTCTCCACTGGGTTTAGAAAGTATTTGTCATTTTGAGAGAGACTTTGAACGTGTGCAGAAAAATACTTCTTGATAAGTTAGTTTGAGGATGAAATGTATTGAATTGCGTTGTATTCAATATACTGAAAGTAGGATCTTATTGATGGTGCTCTGTTTTTCGACACTTATTAGCAAACATTTCTAATTTATTAATTCATTTTGAATGAAGGAAATATAGCAACCCATCCATACTCGCCAAACAAATCCATTTTTGTGGATACTTAAATTCCTTCTAGTTCAAAAGATGGCTGGGCTGTATTCATTTAAAGACAATGTTGAAGGGAGTCTGGGAAAGGAATTCTTTTTTAAATTCTTACCTAAGGCACAGAACTCTCAAAACCCGTTTACTTTTTCTTGTCAGTTTCCTATTCTCCATTTATCTATGTATTTCCACCAATTTCTGACGATTCTTCATTGTTTTTCATTATTTAAATCTCTGATATATATATTTTCTCACAGCAAATGAGCTCTTCGCTTCTCGTAGTCACACAGGCTGGTTTTGAGTTCGCATCTGTTCTTTCTTAGTACGTTTTCATCCTCAGTAAAAAGAAAGGTCTCTTTTTAGAAGTGTCTCACATCCCTTCCTCTGTACTGATATTATGTAGAAGATGAGACAGCGTTGCATCAGGAACTATTAGCATAAATATCTTTCTACTGATCATGAACGATTCAAGTTATCTCTACGTGTAAAGATAATCCACGGAACTCCTGCAGACTGTGAAAACTGGTACATTCCGTGAAGTAATGGACGCCATGAAAGACGGAGACGTGGTGATGGTGACGACCTCGGAGTACAGGCAGGTGCTGGAGACGCTGGTGGTGGAGGGTCGACACGTCCTCATCGTCGAGGAGAACTCTGGCAGGTCCCTCAGGGCCGACTTGTTCTCAGACACAGGTGACGTCTCCCCTTTCTTAAGTCAGGTTCTTTGCACACGTTTCTGCCTCTGTCATATTGTCAGGCACTGTAAGAAGGCAGAGAGCTCAGTCCTTCAACCATTACTTACTCGGTCATCCAGTAAGTTGATCACAACAATGTACACTGACACCTGGAAGTCTTAAGACTTGGTACACGACGTTCCTACCTCCCACAGAAAGGGAGAGTCGCCCCGTAAGTCTGACTTCGCTCCAGCCCTTGGCGAAGACTAGTTGGCTTTGTATAAATTTGGAAAGGATGGTTGTTTTCAGAATCAGAATGTTCTCTAGAATATCATCAGTGTAGACTTCGGCCAATACAGAAGCACAGTAAATAATTTCATAGACTTGAAATATAATGTTGCAGAAGTATTTTGTTAGCGAAGAAAATCCCTTTACAGATTTTAGGTCGTAAATCATCCATTTACCTGGTCATTCCTTTAGCTACAGTCCATTTACTTGGTCATTCCTTTAGCTACAGTTGCACCAAACACTAACTCATATTTCTGAACCTCCACAGGAAGGTGTGACTTTTACACATCCAGGGAACATTTCTTGGCCACGTCCATGAGCATGATCGGCCAGAAGGGCCACCCTCTCATCCCTGCATTAAACAAGAGGTAACTTTGTTCTACATGACCAGTTTCCTGTTGCTAGATAGTCTGTGACGAGTAATGATAATATGTTAACTGTAGACTGAGCTTCAAGATATACGAAGATAATACATACAACAATAAACACTCGGGTTGTGCGACAAGGCGTGCTGCTAGTCTGTTTGTGTGATCTTCCTATGTCATCTTCTGTGGAACACTGAAAAAAAAAAAATAGACCATCTTTTATATATATTCACAAGTGAGACATCTCTGATCAGGGAGGGGGACATCATCCAAAGTGATGACGGCAAAGATAATATTCATGATCACTTTAGATAAGAATTGTTGTATCCTTTCCTTCAATGACTTTGATATTTTGTTGACCCGCAGGATCAAATTTGTGAAGGAGTTCGGAATATTTGATCACTGGTTGAAGAGCTTCAAGGGCAATTCTACCATATGTCTTCGTCCTCCTACCAAGATTACCATCCAGTCCTCACTAGCTCTGTCTAACCTCTGGGTGAATACATCATAAAACATCACTTTTCTTAATCGCAATTAAAGGAAACACAAATCGATTTTTTGTATTTCATATAATATTGGTATTTTCTCCAGTTTTGCACTATATCTCGATGATTTGTTTGAATTCCATCTCTGTAGGTGTTACTCATTCAAAAAGATATTGAAATACTGACATACAACAGACCACTGTGCCTGCCTGACGGAGACGACCTCGTTCATTTCAGGGAATGTTCGTTGTGCTCGCTGGCGGCCACGCTGTCCGCTCTTCTGCTGCTCTGTCTCGAGCTTCTCGCTGCTCGGCTTATACAGACCTAGAGCCACTGCCCTCGTACCTTCTTGTGGCACTGATCTCTACATATGATCATCTCTGGATATGAAACTCAACTCCACACAGTGCTCTTACTTCCCCAGAATTTGATACTATTTTTGCCTTAATAAATCTCTACTAATTAGTCAGATCTTTCCTTTCAAATGAAAATTTCCACCCATATTAGATGCACAACATATGAGACAAAAAGTTGAAATATGACACGAGGGGAGACAGGAACAGTAATGAGACAGACACACTCCTTGTTAGGGCAGCAAAAGTTCTGGAAAATTAAATATCTGGTCTTCGAATTTGTGAATCAATTCTTGGGTATCATGAACGAACAATTTTACTTTTTAAAAGACATTTGCATTCATTTATCAGTCTCCTGATTGGTCGTCCATTTGATCTTCTGTAACGCTAGCGTGAAGGAATACCCACTAAAACCTTATACGTAGAAAAGCAGTTCGTGATGTATTATTCAGACTGGAACAGTGTTCAACAGACGTACCTCACCCTTATCCAGACAAAAGCAAAATGATATCGTACGCCAACCATCTAAAACTATAATGTACTTCGGTAACTCAACGCCTGCATCTTGGGACGCACCAATCACAACGATCTGATTTCTCTTTGTAGATTTCATCGGCCAGTTAAAGAAAAAGGCGACCTTAAACCTGGCCAATCCCATACCAAGGCTTGCTAGACGCTGGACCAATGAGACGCAGGCCTGACTCCTGCAGGAGGTGTGTCTAACGAACACAAAAAGGATGTGAGGCGCTGGTGCAAGACACATTGTCGTGGTGCAGCTGACGCCAACACCATTCAATAGTAAGACGTTACCAGTTTCTGTTGATTTTATATCTGATCAGTGTAGTAAAGACAGTTTATTGCTGGGCTTCATTCTATACGAAAATTTCACTTTTTTTTTTTTTTTAAACATATGTGTAAAACACACTTGGAACACACACCCACACACACACACACATACATAGGTATTGAGTGATGAATATGTAATGAATATGAAGTTTACGTCAAGGGAGAATTTTTAAAGCATTCTACTGAAGGGAGATTTGTGTATCCTATACCATGGGAAAGTCATATACTGTACCAGGGAAACCCAAGGACTATCAGACTTCAGGATAAGTAAGTGGGTGGCTATCGTGGCAAACGTAAGTATAGAACAACCAAATCAAACGATTCTTGCTACCTTGTGGGTAATCAGATCACATTCGTGAATTCTCTTATGTGATTATTAAGGCGGATCAGATCACGAGAGCTTTGGTAAAGACACAGAAAAGAACTACTTTCTCATAAAAGATCGATGGAGAGAGATTCATACTGACACAGATCCATACCAGTACTGGAACACAGATAGGTTAACAGAGGACTAAGAAAGGAAGGCAATATCCAAATAGTTTTCGAACTTTATGATCCGAAACAGATTCATGACGAATCATAAAACATCTCGACATCTTTTGTATTTTTGTGTAAGCAAAGTAAAAAGTCCTACTATCATACTATAGCCTCCATTAACTACTGATGAATTGTGGTTTCTGTGCCATATGTTGGCTCAATCATTACTTGGTTCCCCATTGTCAGGGGCCACCCAGGCAGATTCTGGTCGATGGATGGGGCTAAAATATTTCGCAAGCAAAGGAGAATATCATCAATATACGTTCCAGTGTCTTGCCTTCATGGAAAGCATTATAACCACTTTGCAAAATGCTTCAGACAAGAATAGCTGATTTTGTCAGTGTCATCAATTTATTCATCATAACGATTGTTCATCATTAACATCTGTGCGGATGAACAGTTCTTTATCTATTTCATTCCACACAGGAACATTATTATGGTGAATCGTCACAGAGAGTTGAGAGCGACGGATTTGGACGACCGCGTAAGGCTTGTGTTGATGTGGCTGAAGGGGACGTCTGTCCGCGACATTGCACAGAAGACTGGGATCAGCCTGTCTACTGTCTACAGGTGGATCCGGGTGTGGCGGAAGGAGGGAAACGTTTATTCCAAACGTTGCCGATGTTTGCATAGGATATTCCCTAGAGTACTGGGTCTAGCGGACGTTCAATGTGACACTCCAACGCTTCCAGCGAGAACGGTAGACGTTGCTCACACTTTCCAGGTTTACTGTAGACCACGTACTTTCCCCTACGTGTATCCAAAGCCTGAAGAGCATTACTGCACACTCGCCTCCTCTGAGTGCATGGATCTGTGCATGATCAACCACAATGTACAGCGCAGCGTGGGATGTGCGCACGAAGAAAACACGTACACACTCCACCTCCATCCTGGCCCACAGCGCGAGCTGGGAACTGACACCAGAGTCCCCACCATTCCTGTAGCGAGCATCGAGCAGGGTCTTGGACCACTTCTATCAGTTATATAAACTTGTTCTAATACTGTCTATATACTGCAGCAGAATACCAGATCACATGTGATGGAAGCTTGAGTCATAAAGTAGCATCGTGTCGTGTCATCATGTCACAGAAAGGAAAAATAGATTTGTAATTATCTTAAGGTTTGGCAAATGTAATTATGATATTATATCATTCCATTATATAGATAATCTTTAGAAACTAGGACATGTGATGTATATATTTAGAGTTGATTATCGTAGCCATTTAACTAATTGGAAAATTCATTAATCATATATCAAAGTAAACACTATACAGATGGTCTTGATTTTTTCAGTATCCCTAGATTACAATATCTTATTAAAACGCGAAACTATCTTACAAAACATCTAATGTTAACCAAAGATTATGCGGTGACGATGGACAATAAATGCACAAACTCAGCAACGTTTGACAATAACTGTAAATCAGAAATAGTCTCTCGCTGAAAATTCCCAGGTCTCCACGACAGCAAGTTCAATATCTCTCACACGAACACACACACACACACACACACACACACACACACACACACACTGAATCTAAATGCTCTCAATATACAAGTTTGTTTTATTTTCTCAGCAGCAAGTTGGAAGAAAGTTGTCTTGCCTTTGAAAAAAGGAGAGGAAGTCGTTTGCAAAGCTGCTAAGGACGGTGCATCAACCTTCTCCTGGATCCTTCGTCAACAAACCACTGCATCGCTGATCCTTATTAGTTCTGATCTTTGTTATAAACCTTAGTGGACCATTCAAAACTGAGGGTAATCTATGATTACTTCTGGGCAAAATGCTTGTTAGAAAACGTACATATTCTTCTTCTAAAATCTGTAATCATAATGATCTTGTATAGATTGTGGAGGTCAGTGATGACAATGGCGAGTGTGGAGGCTCTGTTGTTGATCCTGAGTGTGGCTATCCTTCCGTCTGTCGCCCAGCTGCCTCGACGCCCTGATGGTAAGTCCACAGCTGTATTCCCATTGTACCGCGTGTCTGTTTTGTTAGCTGCTTCTTTCTATTGACACACACACACACTCACTTTAAACACACATATCTCAGATATCTTTTATTATTTATTCCTCCGTTTGGCATACATATCTAAGTGTCTACTAAGGCATTAATAACTTAAAGGTGTCTGTAGTGATGATTGAGGCTGACTCGTCCACAACATGACCCTTATCTTCATCAACAAACGATGATTTACTTCTACTGTTGTGAAGTCACGTGTAAACATTACCTTGTTAAAAGAGGTACAAATTTTTCTTTTTTCAGCAGATGTTGTGGAGACGCTGGGCGTGGCAGGCGGGGCGGTGGAGGCGGTGCTGGCCAGAGAGCGGCCTCCCCACTGCTCCGTCATCCTCCTCACAGACGGCACCACCTCGGCCACGGTACGTCAACACTGCCTCACCTGGACACCCCTCACATAACATCTCTGGTTTATACTTTATACTACCAAATCAACACCTCCTTTCAGCAATGCTCCACACAGAATCATACCTCACACATCCTGTCATACTTCAGGAGCTCGGGAGGTTACGGGTCCCGTTGGGGCTAGCGGTGTTCGACGTGGCAGGCGAGGGCAATAACCCCAACATGACGCAGAGGCAGCTCTCCTGGATGGGTTGGGAGGCCCTGAGGGTAGGTTGTCAACAGTAACAATGAGTATGGTAGATTTACCACAGGTCTTATGATACAGATCCATCACAACCTGAGTTTAATGTGTATATTCCTCACACTTAAAGGCAGGACATAAAACGAAAGTTGTAATCACCAAAAAAACCTAAAACTCATTTGAAGTAACTTGATCATGAACACTTTGTGCTCCGACCTTCGTCTAGGAGTAAAACTTATCTCAGTTAAGGATTCATTGTTGGGAATTAACAAGTTATTGAGGACCAATTTCCTACACATTTTCGTCAATTCTCTTTTCGCTTTTGTTCTATATAGTGGATAGGAGATTCAGTCACGTTTCATGTTTGTCGAAACTTCAGTGACTGCAAATTTGGTCAGGATTCCTCCTAAGGGGATGAGATGAGCACCATTAGCACTCGACATGAAAGTGGATCATGTTATCGACAGCTGTTTAGGTTTGTCCTATTAGTACGAGCAGGTCATATCCATGGAGTGTGCAGATGGCACTGTCTCTGAGGCAAGGTTAGACCACACTTATCCCAGTTTGTGTACGTCAACAGCTGCGGCAGGTGTCGGGGTGCGTGACGTTGGTCGTGGTGAGCGACGACCCAGCCTTCCTGACCACCTCGGCAGAGTGGTCCCTCAAGGGCCGCCTCCTGACGTGGCCCAACAAACTCCTGGCCGTCACCCGCCAGCCTCTTCAGGACCTGCCACACCTCTACACCTTCTTCTCCATGATGAACGCCATGTTGATCTTCACGGACACCCTTGCAGGCTTTTCCAGGTTAGTCATTATGTTTTCTTCGTTACTGTGTATCCTGCCACAGTACGCCACAAGTAAGGACGTACTTCACCGTATTCATCTTGAGTTACGCTGCCATAGTGTTTATCCATTATCATATTAAACCTGAAGGATTGCCCAGTATCTTACTAAAGACCTCCAGGAGCCACTCTTGTCTTAAAAAGAAACGTTCTTTCTTTGCTTTCAGGTGTGATATATACGTGCACCCGCCCTACAGCCCCGCGGATGCCCAGGTCATTCAAGTTGCGTCCTGGTCGACCGTAAGTGGCCTCACACTGGTCACCCACCTCCCGCTCTTCCCTGAGAAGTTCTCAAGGTATGTGAGAATAGGACTTCTCTTAAACTTATATGAGGCGGCGTGAGTAATGTGATCGCAACCTTGTACAAATACATAAACAAAGCCTACGATTTACAGTAATGTATTTTATTAGTGATAAATGATAAGAGCAGATCTAGCATTTACGAGCAATTGATATGGCCAGGTTTGCTTATGGGCCATCATTTGTGGCGGTGGCCGAAGATTATCCGTTCTACGTGGAGAGGAATCCAGTCTGGACCCCTGGTCAGCCTCTGAGCTACGAAGGACCTGTGGTGCAGCTGCTGGACTTACTTGCACAAAACACAAACTTTACGTAAGTTTAATGTCAGCTTGATGGTGGATGTGTATGTGTGTGGGTGATGTAGCAAGGCCTGATGGTATCACTGGCTCGTCTATATATCCTATGGATCTGAAGATGCATAAAGATAAGTATTTCATTACTGATAGGGATGTCTCACCAGGTACACGTTCGTGCGGCCGCCGGACGGCAAGTGGGGAACTAAGGAGGCTGATGGCTCCTGGACTGGCATGGTGGGGATGGTGGGCAGGAAGGTGAGTGTATAGCGAGTAGCAGGTCGAAGACGCGTTCCAGAAACTGAGGTTGGAGGGGCAACTTAACCTGGATGAAACTTACTTCCACTCGATATATTTAGAGGAAAAGCGAACATTAAGATAGTTGTCCTTTCAGTCAGGATATCTCTCGTACCTCAGCCTAACCAGACATCTACACAGCAGACCTTTAGGATCTTTTCATAGAAAATGATAAAGTTTAGAACCATTCGTTCCCACAACACTTTTGGCACACACACACACACACACACACACACACACACACACACACACACACACACACCTGTTTTAAGACTACAAATACAAGACAACTTATACAAGAAGTACGAGAACATAAACTTTTGTCATCGTGTATATGCCAAATGGATCACACCCACACTGCAGCGAACAACTCACAAAATATGATTGTAACGACTCTACAGGAGAAATCTATAGTAAACATCCAATGTAGTATTTTTCCTTAAGCCATAAAACAGTCAGTTATCTTCTCGTAACCTTATGATTCTAGATAACCTACGTCACACACAGACATCGACAGACTAGCCTTTGTTCAATGTGGGTGGATGCAGGAGGTGGACATGGGTGTCGGGCCCTTCTCACTGACTGCTGTTCGTGCTGAGATGGTGGACTACATGATGTTATTCGTGGACGACGCCCTGAAGATCATAGGAGGTTTAGGGCGGCCTGAGGTGGACCCGTGGGGCTTCCTGCTGCCTCTGGGACCTCTGGTGTGGACGGCCATCCTGGCGGCGCTGCTGTTGGTGCCGGGGATGGTGTTGCTGCTGTTGTTCTGTTCCCCTCGTAAGGCTCCACAGGGGAAGAGATGGCAGATGGAAACTTTCTTGTATTTCCGCATACTACTACATCAAGGTAGGGAATTAAACATTCATAAAACTCATGTGTTTCGAAACGTGTGTTCAGTACATCTGAAAAAATATAACAATATGATGAAAACTCGTGGGCCTCTACGCCACATTCCTTGCAACAATATTACCTTTGGGCTTGCAATACCCTCCATTACACCTACTGAAGATGTTCAAGCTTGGAATAGCAATATACAAAGATGGTGTCGCTGGTGCACAAGGTTATAAGCCCCATCCCGACGAACTGTGGCTGGAGCGGCTGGTGCTGGGGTCGTGGATGGTGATGACGCTGGTGTTGAACCGGAGTTATGATGGTAACCTCATGTCCATGCTGGCCGTCAGGTACATCCCGCAGCCCTACCAGTCCCTCAGAGACGTGCTGGACGAGCCCTCCATCACCATGATATGGCTAGCAGGATCTGCGTACATACAGCATCTTAGGGTAAGACTAGTACAGAGATTAAGTACCAAAACTTAGCCATAAGACATTGTGTTCTAGGAACATTTAGTGCTATAAGATATATAGATGTTTTTATGACGTGTATTGATGCTCCAACATAATCTTGTAGACTATGAAGACTGGAGAACTTGGCGAGGTGATGGACACCATGAAGGAAGGTCGCCTGATGCTGGTGACGACCACGGAGTACAGGCAGGTGCTGGAGACGCTGGTGGCGGAGGGGCGCCACGTCCTCATCATCGAGGAGAACGAAGGAAAGTCCATCAGGGCCGACGTGTTCTCAGACACAGGTGACGTGTTCACTTACATTTAGGATCTCTCGCATTATATGATTTCTTTCTACGTATATTGAGAAGAGGATATAGGGAGGCACCTCGGTAGTTTGATGTGGCCTAGCATCCTCTAACCATTGTTCATGCCATCACTAGCTACGCAAAACCGTCACTCGCGAACGATGTCTTTGTGTTGGGAGTTTTGTTAAAGTGGTTCCTCGCTGGACAGATGACAGATTTGGCTGGCTTTCTAATTACGACACGTAGAAGATACGTGGGCAGTATTCTTTCTCCTCTATCCCTAGAAACAACATGAATACATATCTAGATAGATAGAGGGAGAGATAGATAAAAAGATCATTCTTTTTAGTTAACGTATGACATCCTTCAATTATTTTCTTAATCTTGCAACAATCACTAAGCTATATTTCCAATCCTCGCAGGACGATGTGACTTTTACACGTCCAGGGAACATTACTTCCCCAATTCCATGAGTATGATCGGTCAGAAGGGCCATCCCCTCGTCCCAGCTTTAAGTAAAAGGTAACCAAAGTAGAAAGTTTAGCCAGTTGACGGATAGTATATGAGTGGAAACTAAATCATTTATATGAAAACGGGAAAACTACCGTAGAATGTTAAGAATCTCTGTAAGTAAGACAGAAATGTCTTGTTCCCACAGCATCAAGTTTGTGAAGCAGTTCGGGATATTTGATTACTGGCTAAGGAGTTTCAAGATTAATGCCACCAGATGTCTCCGTCCTCCTTCCAGAATCACCATCAAGTCTTCTCTTACCGTTTACAACCTCTGGGTAAATAAAGGTCATCCATAAATCACTTACCCTAACAGTAAGTTAAGAATTACAGTATACATGGATGAACAATTACTGTCCTACATTTTTAACTGATATCCTCGGTGGACACTGAATTCCACCTCATGGTACATAGATTGAATTCCGTTCCTATTGGTGCCATTCTTACGAGTAGTATACAAAGATTTAAGAGATCTCCTGATATACAGCAGGGCTGTGTTAACACCTGCCTGACGGAGACGACCTCGTTCATTTCAGGGAATGTTCGTGGTGCTCGCTGGCGGCCACGCTGTCGCTCTCCTGCTGCTCTGTGTCGAGCTTCTCACTGCTCGTTTTGTGCAGACCAACACCAGCCCGTCTCCTGCCTCGACAGATTATTGAGTTCATTGACGATAGACTCTGGAAATATAACCTGATCCACCACCCCAGTACCGCATTTGTGTACATCAGGTCTGATTGAAATGTGTTTAGTGACGATCATCATTAACTCTGATTTCCCATTGATGTACAAGATACCAATGTCATAACTGTTATAACCAAATGTCCGATCACACCTACACTGCCAAAACAAGTTCCATAGATCCTTATATAGTTAGGATGATAAGTAAGGAGGGCATGGCCCAATGATAGAGGGTCCGATGCGATTTTCTTCACCTCCTATTTAGGTAAGAGACTGCATTTTATGCAGCGTGATCATGCGCACATGCAGTAGCTTCTAGGTGTGTTAGTATGGCTTGGTGTGTATGTCACCCTGGAACACGTTTCTTTCAGTAATGTCTTATAATGACCAGAATCTTGTCGACTAATTATGACACGGAATTGTTGTATCATCAGGTTTTTATATGACAGAATCGTTGCCAATAATAAATAAATGATAACACATCTACCGGAGCATATAATGTCCTTATGATAACATCTTTATCAGTATATGTGATGTTCACATAACATCTATATCATCATACGTGATGTCACATGATAACATACAATCATTAGTATATGTAATGGCCATATGATAACATATCTATAAGTAAACTCTGCAGGTTTAATCTATAATCCATTTATCTCATTATTTTGACCGTATAAGACTCAGACTTGAGAATCATATCACGTTAAAGATCATGAATGATTCTTCGCTCAACAACGCTTTACAATACATTTGCCTGGCATCTGTCACTGATAGAATCACATTGTTCTTCAGTAACACCATTTACAAAGAGAAATGGAATGCTCATACACAGCTTACATAAAAAGATTCTTTATCTGCCTTTGTAAGAAAAGGGGAGAAAAAACACGATCTATGCAACAGCATATTTCCTTCTTAGAAAAAAAGCGATGGTCACCCTTCCAAATTATCGCCTATCAACCACCTGAAATTATACGATAACCCAACGCCTTTATCTGAAACCACACCAATCACAGAAGCCTTAATTGTTCTCAAAAATACTATCAGCCAATCAGGACAAGCCAGGCTACCAGTACTGACCAATCAGAGGCCATATCTTAACGCACTGGGCCAATGATGCGCAGGCCTGACTCCTGCAGGAGGTGTGTCTAGCGAACACAAAAAGGATGTGAGGCGCTGGTGCAAGATACATTGTCGTGGTGCAGCTGACACCGTCAACAACCTCACCTCCTGTACTACTACTGTAAGACGCTAACTTGTGACTTTTCATTAGTTAAAGTGGTAGCGATTGTCTATTACTTTGTTTCTGTATAAGAAAATTTGATATATATATTATATATATATATATTTGTGTGTGTGTGTGTGTGTGCGTGTGTGTGTGTTATGGAACTCCGTCTACTCGAGGTGAAAAATTGCCTTTAGCGAGGATGTATCACTGAGAGTACAGTCTCGTCAAAGGATCATAATAATGATGATATTAATGATGATAATAATGTCTTCACACAAGATAACACATCTGGCACATATTTCATTCGATGCTTCAATCTTTATTGTAATGGTGTTGTCAACAGGAATATCCTAAGCCATGGATTGAATATACGGCCAATTCGATTCTTGAGCAACAAATAAGAAATTCAACTCTATTTTCTCTCATGATGCTACGTACAGCATTATTGCTAGTGTTCACTTTGCTTCAGAGAAGACTGGGGGAGCTCTGAGCAGCGTTGCATTGCATCAGCAAGACGTCTTTGGGATGAAGTCTGTTCAACACTAATAACTTCCAAGATGAACAGTGTCTCGTTTCATCCCACACAGGAGCATTATGGTGCGTCGTCGGAACCAGTTACGGCCAACGGGTGTGGACGACCGCACAAGAATCGTGTCGATGTGGGCAGATGGTGAGCCTCCCCGCGAGATTGCACAGTTGACTGGGACCAGCGTCTCCACCGTCTACAGGTGGATAAGGCGGTGGCGGAGGGAGGGCAACGTACAAACAAGACGGTGCGGACGTATACGTGGAGCAACTGGTAAAGTATCGGATCCAGTGAGCGTTCTACCCAAGTCTTCTCCTCATCCCGCCACTGTGATGGACGCTTGCCACACTCTCCAGGTTTACTGTAGACCAAACCCATTTCTCTGTGGCTTTCCGGAGAAACTGGAGGACTACCCCATGCCTGCCTTCACGACCTGCATAGATCTGCATAGGACGAACCTCAACGTTCGACACACAAACGCCGCTTCGGATTCTAAACGAAATGTGATCGAGAATAAAGTTAGTGACTCGTTCTTCGTGCATCCTGGAGCACGATGGTGCTGGGGGCTGACCCCGCAGCCACCAGACTGCCCACCACTTTAGGCAACTTGGAAACGACTGGGGAACATATTCAGTGGAAGAACAATTTGAAGGTTCGAATATTTGACACAACAGTTCATTGAATGAACATATCCTGTAGAGTTTCAACGTGCTGATAATGTAGACGAAACTATGTCAATGCTTTCTCTGAATTGTTATACAGGAACAGACTCATTTGTGGGGATGAAGATATGATATGGAATTCTGTACGAGATAAGACACTACATCCTGCAGTTTTAAGTAAATATCAAAATAACTGTAAATGTAATGCATGTGAAATTCTGTAGTTTTCTAAGGATTTAATAGATTTAATGACTTTATGATGCCTTTTATTCGTTTACGATCCTTTGAAACTATGTCATATAATACCCGTATTTAGAGTTAAACATGCATTTATATATATGGATGTCGTGAGAACCGAGGGAGTACAGCAGTGGCTGTCACGTTCACCTCCTTGGCTTAGGTTGCAATCTTTACTTTCTTCTTCATGTACACATGGTTCTTGGAACTCAGTCCACCGACACATAATCTTCCTTCATTTCTGTGAGTGAAGAATGGAATACAAACTCTATAGAGTCATCATCGACAAGGCTGTGTCATCATCAGTGGACGGAAAAGAGTACCTTGCCTTTGAGGATCTTCTCACTGCATTGGAAGCAAGGTTTCCATATCTCACATTTTGTAATTCTTGTCACTGCACTAAATGGCAACTCGAACGAAGAGGAGGATTATTGTTATATTTCTTAACGAGAAAGCATTAGACGTCATCCTCTGTACGTGTGAGAAGAGGGAATGTTTGTATTTATATGATCTATATACACTTTCAGTGGAGGTGTGGAGTGTCAGTGACGATGGTGAGTGTGGCGGCTCTGGTGTCCATCCTGAGTGTGGCTGTCTTCCTGTCTGCCGCCCAGCTGCCTCGACGCCCTTATGGTAAGTCCACAGCTGTGGTAACGCTGCCAGTACTTGACTGACTGTCTCTCTGACTGTCTTCCACCTGCCTTTCCATTACGGGCTGTCGAAAGTTTTGGTAAAGTTCTAGTGTTGGGTTGTTCTATTGGCCGTATGCCAGCTGCCTCATACTCTTGATGAGTTTAAAGGTTGTATTCCCTCTGCTCCGTGTGGTTAGTTCCTACCTTCCTTGTTAAAACTCTCTAGCTATCTATTCATCTATTAATCTATCTCTTTGTGTGTGTGTGTGTGTGTGTGTGTGTGTGTGTGTGTGTGTGTGTGTGTGTGTGGGTGTGTGTGTGTGTGTGTGTGTGTGACTGCCATAGCATTATTTGTAAGTCTCATGTTCTTCAGTATTACATGATGCCACTCTTTATGATCGTGTCACTTAGGTTAAATGCTTTATAGATATACGGCAGTTTATGATTATAATGATTAATTGCTTGTTTCTATCTAACTTCAGGTGGAGGGGAGATGCTGGGAGTAGCAAGTGGGGCGGTGGAGGCGGTGCTGGCCAGAGAGCGGCCGCCCCACTGCTCCGTCATCCTCCTCACAGACGGCACCACATCGGCCACCACTGTCTTCACGGTACGTCAACACTGCTTCACCTTGATACCCTCACACAACAGACTGTGTTCTGCGACTTACTATAGTGTACACATCTGCCCACAGTCTCCCTCTAGCAACTCTCCACTCATACTTGTGCTTCACGTTCCGTAATATTTTTCCTTCAGGTGCAGGAGGGGCTACACGTCCCATTGGGGCTGACGGTGTTTAAAGTGGTGAAAAAAGACGAGAGCCCCAACATAACGCAGGCGCAGTTTATCTCGATAGCTGGCGAGGCCTGGCGGGTAGGTTACTCACAATAGTGATGATAGAATTAGTGTAAAGGGTGAACTACAGACACTTCTGATGAAGCAAATGGTTCAGAACAACGAAGATTATTGAGTTATTCGTGGACTGTGTCGTGAAGGCAGCGAGTGTCTCTCACGACACTGATTTATGATAGGAGGTCGCACGATTCCTGAGACAAGAGAAGCCTTCACTTATGGAAGTATGTGTACGTCAACAGCTGCGGCAGGTGTCGGGGTGCGTGACGTTGGTGGTGGTGAGCGACGACCCAGCCTTCCTGGCCGCCTCGGCCGAGTGGTCCCTCAAGGGCCGCCTCCTGAAGTGGCACAACAAACTCCTGGCCGTCACCCGCCGGCCCCTTCAGGACCTGCCACACCTCTACACCTCCTTCTCTATGACGAACTCCATGTTGATCATCATGGACGCTTCTTCATCCTATTCCAGGTGAGATGGAAGTTCTTTATCATTAATGTGACAACTCGTATCGACCAACCAGTGTGTTCTTCATGGATGATTCTGCCGCGATGCCCACCTGAGTATAAGATTATCAGACGCCTGACAGCTAACAGTCTCTCATGAATCTCGTGTCGCGCACAAAACCATTAAAACGAGCCATTCTAAGCCAACGTTTCGAACGAATCATGTCTACTTTTGAGACAGGAAATTGGGACGTTCATAAACATTTAAGTGTATAAGGATAGTTTAGTGCCACAATTCGCCAGTGTACAATATCACTGTAGGACTTATATCTAGGCTGTAGACCACACTCTCTCCGCATGAATGATCAGTAGTCTCAAAAATCTAATCACACACCACAAGTGTTGTGCAGTGAGTTGTTACCAGTAAGAAATGTGTTCATTGGCCCAGCTGTGAAACTGTTGATTGTGTTTACGTTCTCCAAAGATTACTCTTCTCAAAGGGCAAAGGAGAAGTCCTTCGTAGTCACATGCAATCTTCTTTATTTCTAGGTGTGATATATACATACACCCGCCATACAGACCCCCGGAAGCCCAGGTGGTGAGAATTGCGTCCTGGTCGACCGTACGTGGCCTCACCCTGGCCACCCACCTCCCGCTCTTCCCTGAGAAGTTCTCCAAGTACGTGAAAAGCAAACTTTCCTTTTTTGAATTTTGTATAACTGGGTATAAATGAGTCATCCTTTGACGTAACATTATATGTATTTTACCCATCGAGTCTTGGATTACTTGATCAGGTTCGACCATCAACCATTGTTCGTGGCGGTGGCCGAGGAGTACCCATCCTACATGGAGAGGGACACAGCTTCGACCCCTGGTCAGCCGCTCCTCTACAAAGGACCCATGGCACAGCTAGTGGCCGTGCTAGCAGAGGACTCTAATTTTACGTATGTTGTTGCTATCATTTCCACGTCGAAGGTGTATTTGTATATAGTCTGTTGGACTCCCTGGAGTCAGTTGGAGTTATTGGCCTGCATCATTCTCCCAAAAAGCTCGGTAGATAGGCGCACATGCGCAGTTCTCTACCTATTGATATGTTTCTTACTAACATATTATATTTACAAAGACCTCTTGTCGTCATTTTTCATGCCATGATGAAATGAAAATGAACTGTGTATCATTTATCTAAACATCACAAGGCCTATCATTACTGGAGAACCTGTCAATCTTAAAAAGATAATGGTCGAAAACAAATGGTATCAGAATCATGTCAGTTTTTTCTAAAAGTTAGTGAAAGCTTGAAATTAACGATACCGAAGTTAAGTAATTAATGTATCAAACGTTGCCCCACAAGCTTGCATGTTTAAGAACATTACTGGAGTCCAAACGAATCTTGTTTGGTTGAAAGAAATGCTTCACATCTAAGATTATCATAACTTCTGTAACTGTCGAATTGGAGAGTGTATTCCTGAGACTGACGAAGCAGAGCATTATTAGGATTAGCGAAATTAGTGACTGGAATATGCTGGTGTTAACATCTGCCTCACCAGGTACACATACGTGCGGCCGCCGGACAGGAAGTGGGGGACGAAGGAGCCCGATGGGTCGTGGTCTGGCATGGTGGGGATGGTGGGCAGGAAGGTGAGTGTATAGCGAGTTGTGTTTTCGTATACCATACACGATGACTGTTTCCATGCCCATCCTCGCCATCCTCAGTGATATAACTATTTGACACTTACACAGTGATGCAGATTAGAATTCTATTTTATCCCAATGAACTGATCAAAATGGTTGGATGCAGGAGGTGGACATGGGTGTCGGGCCCTTCTCGCTGACTGCCGTTCGTGCTGAGATGGTAGACTACATGAGGTTGGTCGTGGACGACGCACTGAAGATCACAGGTGGTCTAGGGCGGCCTGAGGTGGACCCGTGGGGCTTCCTGCTGCCTCTGGGACCTCTGGTGTGGACGGCCATCCTGGCGGCGCTGCTGGTGGTGCCGGGGATGGTGTTGCTGCTGTTGTTCTGCTTCCCTCGTAAGGCTCCACAGAGGGACACCTGGAAGATGGACAATATCTTCTTGTATTTTCGAATATTACTACAACAAGGTGAATACATGTGTACATAAAACTCATGTGATATTACACTCTGAAACGTATAAAACAAAAGAATGGTATACATAAGGAGCAAGTGTGTATTAGATAAGTCTGGAAGACTATGAGTGATATAGGATGAAGTGTTAAAGAAATGGAAGAGCAATTTCAAACAAATGAATGGAGATGACGATGAGTCAGACATGTCTCTAGCTATATTAAGATCAGAGATGAGGAGAGAGAGAGAGAGAGAGAGAGAGAGAGAGAGAGAGAGAGAGAGAGAGAGAGAGAGAGAGATTACAAAGGAGTGTGTAAAAGCGACATATACTTCCTTATGGGAAAGCTGGAGGATTGATGGACAGACAGACGATGAAAAGTGGCGGAAAAATGGCTGTGGATTTGGTGTGGAAAGTGTTTATGGAAGTGTGGAAAAGTGGTCAAGTGCTTCATCACAGGACAAAGGAAGCAGTTGATTCACTGTTTAAAGGATTATGAGAAAAGCAGTAGTTAGAATTACAGCAGAATAATTCTCAAACAGATCGTTTGTAGAGCAGACTTGATGAGCCCAATGAAAGGTGTTCTGTGGTTGTGTATAATGCACACAGGTCTACTACATATATGCGTAAATATATAAGTACGGTAATATGATTCCATTGGTTGATCCTTTGTGTTATATCAACGTACTTCAGTATGAGCTTTAACTATGTGTCTCCAGCGTAATACCTGTTGGAGCTGTTGATAATTGTGAGCTAAGATATGACGGGTATGACCTCTGTGATTAACAAGGATACAAGCCAGCGCCAGGACAGCTGGGGTGGGAGCGTCTGGTGCTGGGGCCGTGGATGGTGATGGCTCTGGTGTTCGTCCGGAGCTACGACGGTAACCTCATGTCCATGTTGGCCGTCAGGTACATCCCACAGCCCTACCAGTCCCTCAGAGACGTGCTGGACGACCCCTTCGTCACCATGATCTGGCCTGATGGCTCTGTTTACATGGAGATTCTTCGGGTAAGAATAGGATGATAAGAGACGAGGAATTTGAGTCAGGAAAGTGTCTCATTTCTTCTTCTTCTTACGAAAATTACACTGAAGACAGAAAGGAAAAATTATCACTTGCAGGAACAAAGCTCACTCGCCTTGCTTCGTCTGTGTCCATAAATTTTAACAACACCTTCCTGTTGCATCAGTTATTAGCATAAGACAATCCAACTGTATGCAAATGTGTTCATACGTATAGATAATCCAATTCAATCCTGCAGGCAGCAGAAGACGGTATATATCGTGAGGTGATGGACACCGGGAGGGATGGTCGCCTGACGTGGGTGATTTCCAGGAATTACGCCTTAATGCTCAGAACGCGGGTTGTCCACGGCCGTCATGTTCTCTTCGTGGAGGAGAACGAGAGCAGGTCCCTCAGGGCCGATATCTTCTCAGACACAGGTGAAGTGAGGAGGTTCTCCTTCTGTCCATGTGATAGTCATACAGCCTTCATCTACCAGCACAATGTACAGTAAGCTTTATATCTGACCCCCACACAGGAGTATGTGACTTCTATGCATCCAGGGAGCGTTTCATGCCTACGTCCATGAGCATGATCGGACAGAAGGGCCATCCTCTCGTGCCTGCCTTAAGCAAAAGGTAACCACCACCCTTTGTCTCAAACGCTTTTACTCGCTGTGCACCTTCACTGCTGCTTTCAAATGCACGATTATACCAGGTGCAGCCAGGGTTGTGACTAAGGAAAGGAAGGAGTCAACAATTTCATATTCAAAACATGCATGTATTTATGCACATATGTCTTTATTGTGTATAGCATTGAAACCAGGACCGTCTCTCCTTTTCCAGATGCAGATAAAATTGATATATATATAAGTTGAGATAAAACAAAGGTGCACGGAATGATTCGATTGTCTTTCTCCCACAGCATAAAGTACATCAAGCAGTTTGGGATATTTGATAACTGGATAGAAAACTTCAAGGGTAATGCCAGCAGATGTCTCCGTCCTCCTACAAGGATCATCATCAAGACCTCCCTCGCTCTCTCCAACCTCTGGGTGAACAACACAGCCACGTAGTATCAAGTGTCTTGACAATATAGCAGAGAAATGGGGGGAAAATATCTTCCCAGTTGATATTCTTGATAGATATTCAGTGTTTAAGAATAAATTTGTGTACTGATATACAAGAGCGCCGCTGTAGTACTGTATAACACCTACATGACGGAGACGACCTCGTTCATTTCAGGGAATGTTCGTGGTGCTCGCTGGTGGCCACGCTGTCGCTCTACTGCTGCTCTGCCTCGAGCTTCTCGCTCCTCATCTTATCTAGACCACATAGATTCTAACCTCATACTACCGTTTGGAAATGACCTCCACCATATATTCGCATCTACAAATAGAATGACCCTTGAAATTGTACAGGGAGAATACTAAGTGGGATACATGTCACAATACTCAACACCGGAAGTTTAAACTACCTCTACCAATGTAAGCTTCACATCTTCGACGCCTCACCACCAACACTCCACACAACTACGTAGCACATTGTTAACAAAACAGACAGATAACATATATCTACCAAGATAGTATGATAATCTCAAACTTCATTTATATATCTTATTAAAAAAACTCTGTCTGTACGATCAGCTTTTTATATACGGTTACCAGGACTACATATCCGACCCCAGGAGCGAGAGAAATCCAGGCAACGAAGATATCCTCTGACTGTCAGGAACATAACACTATTACTGACATTGGATTCAAAATGAGAAGTAATCTTTCTTGGATTCTTATAACTTAATGATTAGATTATGTGCGTTCGTTATCTCTGACTGAAGAGGTTTATGATTTTGAATCTGATTGGGGTTGTGTGCGGGAAAAGGAGTGATGACTGGGAATGTTTGGTTTAAAAAGAGGGTCATACGCAAGTATACGTGTGTGTGACAAGGAAAGACTTTGTGGGGATTATATGATTGCCAATATGATAACTAATACCTCAAGCCTTGTGTGTGAATCAAGTTATAGTGTGAGATAATGTGAAATAGTATCCAAGAAAGATATGTCATCCTGATGAAATAGAAAGTCAAACCAGCTCAGAGATTATCGAGCATCACCCACCTGAGGACATCACATGACCTGCCACAGTAACCCAACGCGCGCATCTTCAGGCTCACCAATCACACTGCTCCTGAGACAAAATCACCAACCAATCATGGCAATTGTTGCTTCTTTTGATGACCAATCCCAAGTCAAGATTTTGCACATTCAACCAATGGGGAGCAACCCTGACTCCTGCAGGAGGTGTGTCCAACGAACACAAAAAGGATGTGAGGCGCTGGTGCAAGACACATCGTCGTGGTGCAGCTGACACCGTCAACAACCTCGCCTCCTGGAGACATCTAGTGTAAGACACTAACGCTAAATTTTGATTTCCTTTTCCTCAGTGTCTCTAACCTTGAGTCTCTTTCTTGTTCATTTTACAGAGACCTTTGATGAACACGTCTCTTCTGTCTCCTTCTAACCTTGAATCTTTTGTTAATCTTTCTGCGATCTCTGAATTCTCAACCTTTCTCATTATCATTCTTTCTCTTCTTCATTTCTTGAGATCTTTGAGTACATTTTCAGTCTCTCTGACTTCCCATTCTAGATGCTCTGTCTTCTTTTGTCTCATTTTGTATTTCCTCCCAAGTAGATTTCTCGTCTTTTTTACATTTCTTGCACTGAATAAATTCTCTTTCTTCGTTTGTAAGTCATTTCCAAATACTGTATTCATGAAGTAAGGTTTTTTGATGTCATTTCGACTGAACTAGGGGACACAGTTATTCTTTTGAACTATCATGTCGTTGACTTACTGACGTCTGTGATGCAAGACACCACGATTTACTGTGTTGCACAACTGGACGTCCGTAGAATCAATGTGCTCTGGTCGCACGCGATAAAATTTGAAAGTGATTTCGTTGTGAGGTGTTCTCGCAAAGATGTCAAACCTGAATGACCCTCCAAACCATATGTTCAATCTCCTGTAAGACTGTGATGATATGTGGCTCTCGGGGTCACATAACTGGCTCGATTTTTACTCATCACTTCATCATGTATCATGAGGGGACTGCCCAGGCAGAGCCTACGTTATGGAAGGGGCAAAAAAGCCAAAAGAATAATTCTCGTGAGAAAGAAATCAACATCCTTTTCCACCGTCATAACTTTCAAAAGACATGATGAGTTTGATTAGTCTGACGAAGAACTAGTCGAGTCCCAGCTATAGCTTATGAACGGGACGTACTCGTAATGACGTCATTTTGCCACATATAAATGCACAGAGGAACGGTTTTTTTACGTTTCATTCCACACACAGGGATATTATGGTACGTCGTCGTCTCGCGTTCAAGCCGACGGGTGTGGACGACCGTGCAAGGATCGTGCTGATGTGGGCAGACGGTGTGTCTCCCCGCGACATTGCACAGGAGGCTGAGACCAGCGTGTCCACCGTCTACAGGTGGATCAGGCGGTGGCGGAAAGAGGGCAACGTGCACTCTCGACGTTGCCGATGTTTACTTGGGGTAGTTCCAGGAGAACTGGATCCAGTGGACGTTCAAACAAACTCTTCTCCGCTTCCAGTTAGTCTGGCGGATATCGCGAAAACCCTCAAGGTTTACTACCGACCAGATACATTGCGTCACGGCTTCTCAGGAAGGGAAGGGAACTGCTGCATGCCGACTTTCACTGACTGTATGGATCTACGAAATATCAACCACGACGTTCCATACAGTTTAGGCTATACTAACTTGTCTCCAGACTCCAGACGATATGTGTCGAGGAATGAATCTAGAAACTTGTTCCCCGTGCATCCTAGGGCACAGTGGTGCTGGAGGTTGACACCACAGCACCCTATCTAATCCCCAGTCATATAGCGAACACAAATCAAGTAACCTGAGACACCTGTGGTGACTGGATGGTGCAGAGGAATGTTGCGAATCGCCACAAACACAACAGTCATTTCAAAGATGTTGTGTGGGGGTAATTGGCCCACAATTTCTTGGACAGTTGTTAGTGAAGAAAGGAATCACAAACGTTGTTCCTGAAATGTTGTTAAGTGATAGGTTCTAATTCTTTACGAACAATATGTCGATGTATCATCATCAAATTGCATACTGTTGTGGTAGCTGAACTTTTCAGTGACAGTAAGAAAAGGGAAAATGTTTTTAGAAATGTTGTATATATCTAGACATCTAATATAATATGACAACAGTATCACTCTGTCTTTCATTTTCTTTCTATATTCCTCCGAAACTACAGTACATGTACGATTGGCTCAATTAGGGTTAATAACCTTAATCATTTACATTACTAAATACTTTCGTTTACCCACAAAACTTCCGAAGTATCTTATCTATACACATGCTTTCCCTAACATCAGCTTCTCCTCAGTGAAGACCTCCTCTGCGACACAAGGAATCAGGGGAAATAAGGAAATACGACACAAATCGGTGAACTACATTTAAACTGTTACAGAATATGTGACCCCTCTTGTACCTCACAACGACTCATTAAAAACAGTCAGGCCGAAAGTCTAGCAGTCTTCTGAGACGATGGATCCCGCTCCCTCACAGTGAAACCTCAGCTTTACTGGCAGAAAATATACTGCCTGGCATCACACTATTTCTTTCACTGTACCAGGAAAAAACTCTATAATGCTTGAGCTTTATGGGCAATATACACAAGCACACACATATATAAAAGATCATGAATCAATGAACAGAAGTAAAATTTGTGTGTTTGTGTAATGAACAATTTGTAATTCGTGGGGGGATATGTACACCCGTGCCCTATGGGAAATATAGTAGTTGTGTGGCTTAAAAATTCAGATGAATAGATCTACCAAAATGCGGCAGAAACGAAAACAACGAAGCATAACATCGTTAAAGGCCTCGAATTGTCCATTTGCTTGGTGCAACGATGTGGCAAGGACCATTGGCGGGGACAGGCCATAAGGCTACTGAGTTTCAGTGAAGTCAGCAGCTCACTTGGCTCCTGGAAACACTGATAACTGTCGGAACATCACAGTTCTTATCTTAGTATCTTTATGAACTTTGTGATTGAATCTAATAGGCAATTCGAACGATGGAAACGAGAGGCGATCGCTCGTCAAGACAATATGCTTTTAAAACCAATCAACACGTCTTCTCTTCTTAGCTCCATACTCATGTGTTCACGTGCAGATACAGCGGATGTGTGGTGGTCAGTGACGATGGTGAGTGTGGCGGCTCTGTTGTCCATCCTGAGTGTGGCTGTCCTCCCGTCTATCGCCCAGCTGCCTCGACGCCCTTATGGTAAGTCTAGAGATTTTTTTCGTCATGTCGTAGTGTCATAATACGCGGCTGTCTTCCTATATATATATATATATATATATATATATATATATATATATATATATATATATATATATATTCTATTTGCGTCTAAAACTTTATGACAATAGCTGTTGTTACATAGGATGTAATTCTGGTTTGCATTGATAATCTTTCCTGTTGTCAGGTGGTGGGGAGACGCTGGGAGTGGCAGGCGGGGCGGTGGAGGCGGTGCTGGCCAGAGAGCGGCCGCCCCACTGCTCTGTCATCCTCCTCACAGACGGCACCACCTCGGCCACCACTGTCTTCACGGTACGTCAACACTGCCTCACTCTGACACCCTCACACAACACGTGTGCTGTGGCTTATCATAATGTACCAGCAACCCACAGTCTCCTCTCACCCACAGTGTCCTCATTCTTGCTCACATCCTGTAATTATGTCACTTCAGGAGCTGGGGAGGCTGCGGATCCCGTTGGGGCTGGCGACGTTCGAGGTGGCGGGGAAGGACAAAAGATCCAACATGACGCAGGCGCAGTTCGCCTGGATGGTCGGCGAATTTCGACAGGTGGGTAAGAATGATCACGGAGGAAGGTCGATTACGTTATCGAACACAGTGAGGAATTGTCACATCAGATTTGAGGGAAGGTTACATTATTAGCGACTGCGGGTTGCACTGGTTATAGGTTAATGGCAGGTAGCACTTACACTATGAACGTCAACAGCTGCGTCAGGTGTCGGGTTGCGTGACGTTGGTGGTGGTGAGCGACGACCCAGCCTTCCTGGCCGCCTCGGCCGAGTGGTCCCTCAAGGGCCGCCTCCTGACGTGGTCCAACAAACTCCTGGCCGTCACCCGCCGGCCTCTTCAGGACCTGCCACACCTCTACTCCTCCTTCTCCATGATGAACGCCATGTTGATCATCGTGGACACCTCCTCATCATTTTCCAGGTTAGCCATCAATGTTCTATATCATGATTATTCCACTCGTAATGAAACGTAATGGTCCAGTGGCATGTTTCTCATGGGTGACGCTGCTGCAGTGTCATCCTGAAGAACATGGCAACTGGTCTTTACCTAGTCAGACTACAAGCAATGAATTGTCAGCCTTACAGAAGTAAAAAGTGCTTATGTAAATGCTTAGCAGCCCTATGCTTCCCATGTTTCATATCTTATGTACAGTGAACCTTCGGCATAAAGAATACAGCCCATCATCATTCATACCATTCCAGCCGTATGGCTAGACTCATATCCTCTCTTTGAGGTAGGATATAAGATGGAACCTGACAATAAATTAACTGTGTATAAGTTAAGTCTATCACTACATTTGGCCGGTGTACATCACTGGCAGACCTATCTCCAAGTTTTAAAATCTAATCAGTCATATTATCGACTTCCTCGAGAATGGGATGTAAGTGTTCGGAAGTCAGTTTATTATTGCCTCTAAGATATCTTTCGGGTGACTTTTCCTCCTGTGAAGATACTTGTCAAAACGCAAAACAGCAAGGTTTTTTCGCTGTCAGTTTTCTTTGCTTGCAGGTGTGATATATACGTACACCCGCCCTACAGACCCCCGGAAGCCCAGGTGGTGCGTGTTGCGTCTTGGTCGACCATACGTGGCCTCACACTGGCCAACCACCTCCCGCTCTTCCCTGAGAAGTTCTCCAAGTACGTGAAATGGAAGTTGCATACCCATGATTGCAAATGTGCCAAGTCCTCTGTTTTTATAATTTGTATGCACGATGCATTTGTTTACCTCTGCTTTCATAGCAAGTTTATTAGATACGAAACATGAATATACGAAATAGGAAAGGATATCAGGAATTAGCATCGTTTTTTCGAGAAAAAACACATATAATCTAGAGTTGCGTCAGATGTCATACAATGTACGAGATCCCAGTCAGTCAATGGATTACTTGGCCAGGTTCGCCTACGGGCCATCGTTCGTGGCGGTGGCCGAAGACTATCCTTCCTACATGAAGAGAGATCTAGCCTGGAACCCTGGTCAGCCGCTGAGGTTCGAAGGACCCGTAGCGGAGCTGCTGGCGGTGCTTGCAAGGAGCTTCAACTTTACGTAAGATGTCATGTCAGTTATACATGATGGTGTGTGCACGTAACACAGACAAGAGATGACTGTAACTTTCCATTGCAATATTTTCTGTTCTTAGAATCACCTTCACGAAACAGCATTGACACAAAGTTAATGGAGTTTTTGCAAATGTTATGTGTGGTGGTGTTAATGCTTGTCTCTTTAGGTACACGTTCGTGCGGCCGCCGGACAGCAAGTGGGGAACTAAGGAGGCTGATGGATCCTGGTCTGGCATGGTTGGGATGGTGGGCAGGAAGGTGAGTGTAACGAGATCGCCTTTTATGCACCGCTCATAGTGGATTGTCCGGATATTTAGGTCAGGCACGCGAAGAATTCTTTTTTAAACAAGAAAATCATGACGTGTGGCTCAAAAGGGCCAGCGGTACTGAAGTCTGGAGCAAATGGTTCTCATTCCTTAGCAGGGGATAAAATGTAGTAGCTCAGTCGAGTGGTAATGGCTCATAGACATGAAAGACGTTCAATAGTTATGCATTGGAAAGCCAGAGACTTTTCAGGATTTTCATCTATCTTTATATACTGATCACTGATCATTGTGATTGTGGGTAAACTATTTGCTTTGTAGAGGCAGTGATACACGGTAACCCATGTGTCATTCTAAAGAATTGTTCAATGTGGGAGGATGCAGGAGGTGGACATGGGAATCGGGCCCTTCTCACTGACTGCTGTTCGTGCTGAGATGGTGGACTACATGAAATTATTCGTGGACGACGCACTGAAGATCACAGGAGGTTTAGGGCGGCCTGAGGTGGACCCGTGGGGCTTCCTGCTGCCTCTGGGACCTCTGGTGTGGACGGCCATCCTGGCGGCGCTGCTGGTGGTGCCGGGGATGGTGTTGCTGCTGTTGTTCTGCTTCCCTCGTAAGGCTCCACAGAGGGACTCCTGGAAGAGGGACAAAATCTTCGTGTATTTCCGTGTATTGTTGCAACAAGGTAAGGCAATATATATATATATATATATATATATATATATATATATATATATATATATATATATATATATATATATATATATATATATCACAACCAATATGATTTTTTTGTCTTTAAAAGCTATAACAAATTAGATATTTGTCTCACGCTGTGATGTCCGTGTTTCTGAGCATTGGCAATATCCTTTTGCTCGCTACATATCACAGGAATGAAACTTTCAATAACACGATTTCTTCTTCCATACACTGAATGTTCAGTGAGACGGACGGAAATGTAGCAAACCGGGCAATGTACTCTCCCTGTTACTTGACAGGTAAGTTCCACGTGCTACATCTATCCTTGAGTAGGAGCTGCTGGCTGGCTGCAAAAGCTGTGAGTCATGCATCAGTTCAGGAGAAAACTCTCGTATTAGGAGAAGTTTCATTACCATTAGCTTCTTGTTGTCATGCCAGCTGCTCCCAGTCAAAGGTAGAGATCTCGTGGAAAAAAATATATACATCAGACAGAGGGTAGATTCTCTTGCCTGGCTCGCTACTTGTCCGTCCGTCCCACTTAACGAAAATCCCCACCTTCCACTTCACTCATTATCTATTCACTGTGATGAAGACACGGCTACAAGCTGACAGCTTTTCGCTTGAAGGTGTCATAAGGCTCTTGAGACATAGCAATAAGTTCTTACCTCCTCACCGTTGTGAAATCGTAAAATAGAATGAACTTTGGAGAGTTGATTTTCAGTCTTTGTCACATCTAGTCAGTATGATAAGACCTTTCAACTTGTCGTTCCCAGCATAACGCCTACCAAAGATGTTGATGATTGTAATGTAATATGTAAAGATGATTTCTCTCTCGAACAAAGGGTACAAGGCTGAGCCTGGCGAGTGGGGGTGGGAGCGGCTGGTGCTGGGGTCGTGGATGGTGATGGCTCTGGTGTTCTTCCGGAGCTACGACGGTAACCTCATGTCCATGTTGGCCGTCAGGTACATCTCGCAGCCCTACCAGTCCCTCAGAGACGTGCTGGACGACCCCTCCGCCACTATGATATTTCACGACGGCTCTGTTTACATGGAAATTCTTAGAGTAAGACAAACAGTCATGAATATATATGCCATACCGCTTACAGTTTAGGATTTTCTTCCTTCGTTTATATACTTACTTTGATGATCTTTAAGAGATGATAGACGAAAACATCTTCAAAGAGAATCTACGTATCGTCATATCCGTAGACGGACGTGTTTCATAGTATCTTTGCTTGTCTCTGTGGTTTAGGAACTCTGAATTCTCTCTTGTCCACTTGAGTAAAAGATACTGGATCAGCACCATAACAGCAATGGGGGTCACAGTCTAGCAGGTGACAGATGTGCTAACGTGTGCAGACGATTCCAAAAGACAATCTTTGCAGTCTGCGCAAGATGGTATCTTTCGCGAGGTGATGGACACCGGGAGGGACGGTCGCCTGATGTGGGTGGCTTCCACGGAGTACAGGACGCTGCTGGAGACGCTGGTGGTGGAGGGACGCCACGTCCTCATCATCGAGGAGAATGACAGCAAGTCTCTCAGGGCTGACGTCTTCTCGGACACAGGTAGTTTCCATTAAATGTTTTGTTTCCTTTCCTATACATACATATCTGAACATCTATATCTGTACATCTATATATATATATTCATATGTTTATATATACATTGTATTTCCATACTTCACAGGTCGGTGTGATTTTTACACCTCCAGGGAACACTTCTTGCCCACGTCCATGAGTATGATCGGTCCAAAGGGCCACCCACTCGTCCCAGCCTTAAGTAAAAGGTAATCTAAGTAAGGAGTCTGCCGTCGCAAGCTGGTCAGTAACGAATAAATGGGAATCAGATGATATAAATGGTATAAATAAATGACAACAAACTCTGTCATGTTCGTCCATACGCGTCAGTTGAGTGTCGTGGCAAATTTGGTATAGAAATGTACTCATGCAGGACACCAGGTACTAAAATCAAGACTAAAGTTGAATACTAAAATTATATTTAAGTTTAGATTGATAAAGATTATCATGATCTGGAATAACTGGGAGGCCTTTTGCACGCAGCATCACGTATGTTAAGGAGTCGGGAATATTTGACCACTGGTTGGAGAATTTCAAAGTGAATTCGTCCATCTGTCTTCGTCCCCCCACCAGGATCACCGTCAAATCCTCCCTGGCTCTCTCCAACCTCTGGGTGAGTAACACATGCAACATCACATCCTGGCAATACGTGAGAGGAAAAAAAAATGGAAAACCAAATATTTGTCTAATTATTTCCAATATTCTTGATAGATCTTTAGTATTCATTTCCTGAAACATAGATATTTTCCTTAAATTTCTCTCCTCACTTACTCACATATACCAGGACCACTGTACTGCTGTGTTAACACCTGCCTGACCGATACGACCTCGTTGATTTCAGGGAATGTTCGTGGTGCTCGCTGGTGGCCACACTGTCGCTCTCCTGCTGCTCTGTCTCGAGCTTCTGGCCGCATGGATAGCTGATGACAACACTTGATCACTTCTGGAAATAAGATTGATCCATCCAGTACATGTGAAAAAGAAAAGAAAAAATACACACACACACACACACACACACACGAATAAATATATATATATATATATTACAACAGAATATAATGATTTCTCATCACTTTACCACGGACTGTACCCAACTCTCAACTTTACAATGAAGAATCCTTGCCAATGACAATTACATGATTACTTTTGTATTACTATTAGTAACAAATGTTCGGATATGGTCTAGTTATTATTATGATTTAGCCTGAGAACTGATGTCCAATCGTTAGATATTCTTACCACAATAATTTGCTTTGTATTCGGTTGGTATATATAATTAAGGTAATCAGAGATAGGTCATCTAATTACATTATATATATAATGTCAATGTAATTGATGCTGAAGTACAGTCTTGAATCCAGGGTGATCTAGAATTGGTGCTTGTAGCTGAAACATTGTCTAAATGATATATTTCTCCGAGAAAAAAAATGTATGACCTTTGAGATTCCTGAGTATCAAAACCTTTTTAGTCACGACCTATAACTACCCAACTTGCGCATCTCACACTCGCCAATCACAGCAGCCTTAACTGTTGCTAAAAGATCATTAGCCAATCGTGATAATAGCTGCTTCTAATGTTAACCAATCCCAGATCATGTCTCACACACTGGACCAATGAGACGCAGGCCTGACTCCTGCAGGAGGTGTGTCTAGTGAACACAAAAAGGATGTGAGGCGCTGGTGCAAGATACATTGTCGTGGTGCAGCTGACTCCGTCAACAACCTCACCTCCTGTACTGCTACTGTAAGACGCTACCACTGTCCCTGCAATTGTTTTCTAATTACTGCTGCAAAATTGCTTGTACCTGGTATATATATATATATATATATATATATATATATATATATATATATATATATATATATATATATATATATATATATATACATCCTGTCCCAGGTCCACTCTTAACTCCGGCAGCGTTCAGGAAGTAAGCCACGTTCACCGGGCGGGATAAGTAGTGTGATGTTCTTTGTCTTCATATATTCCTGAAGTGTGGGGCAAGTGCATGCGCTTTGATTCTCATTTCGGGTTACTAGTTACTTTGGATGGTGGTGGGAGGGGAGGGGGCTCTAGGGTTGTTACAAGACAATGGATGTCGAGTATATTGAGGCAGGAAATTGTACTGGGAATATATTTCATTATTGTGTAAATGTTGGATGCTTGTGGTATCTGAAAGCAATCGTGATTCCTATGAATGCACTGTTTTGTATATTCTGTATTTCTGTGACGTTTTCTTTCAAAGGATGGATGAATAGAGGTGAGGCGTACTTTAGTCTGGAGCGATTGTGTTGATATATATAATCATTCCATATTTCATTATCGATGATGCATACTACAATATGCTCTTCTGATATCACTTTGTTGTTTCTCACGAATAACGCTAGATATTTTCCTCTTTGATCACATCATACATAACGACACTTTAAAGAATACTTTACCTAAATCCTTTACCATAAACCTCTTCATGATATGTTATTCTGCGAGTATCGTTGCCTAACAACCAGGCTTCATCGTAAGATGGTGGGAGCTCAAGACGCCCCCTGAGATTATCGAGCGTCGGCGACGAGGTCATGACCTATAGTGACCCCAATCGTGCGCGCTTCTCACGACTCACCAATCACAGCAGACTTAACTGATGCTAAAACACAAACCAGCCAATCATGGCAACAGCTTTTCTTACCGTTAGCCAATCCCAAAACTAAGTCTTACACATTGGACCAATAAGGTGCAACTCTGACTCCTGCAGAAGGTGTGTCTAATAAACACGAAAAGGGATGTGAGGCGCTGGTGCAAGATGCATTGTCGTTGTGCAGCTGACACCGTCAACACTTCTGTACTACCGGAAGACACTTCCACCTCCCCAGCAACTGCTCTGTAATTAGCGTAGGGGTGAGGGGGGGGGGGGGTGGGGGGGCGGGAATCTTTTTATAGAAGATATTGTGTTTCAAATATTCTGCGGGTTGTTTATTACCTGAGGAAATAACATTTTGAAAAGCCTTGATGTGCTTTTTTTCGATGCAAAACTGATTTGTCGTTTATAGTAATTTTCGCCCACTTAGAGACTGATATGAGAGTAATCTTTCTTTATTTGTGATATTTTCATAAGCATGTCTTGCTAAAATGACCCTCCAAACCACAAGCACACACCTAACACTCTTAATTGACTGTTCGTGGATCAAATCGTTGGCGCCAGTTGTACTGAAACCTCATTATGAAGGACTGGTGAGGGCCAACTTAGAAACAAATATCAAAATCATTTTTTAGTGACAATGGACAAAAATATGAACATTCTACCTACTGCTGTGATGGTTTCCTTAATTGTCATTGGCACTGTTTAAACTGACCCAGGCAAGAGTGGGTAGTTCTTGGCGTGGAAAAAAACCGGAACTACCGTTCTAGCATAGCAACAAGACGTCCTCGTAACAACATCTGTTCCCTTTTCTAATGACTTGTGTCGATAAACAGCTTCTTGTCTCATTCCACACAGGGGTATTATGGTACGACGTCGTCCCCTGTTCAAGCCAACGGGTGTGGACGACCGTGCGAGGATCGTACTGATGTGGGCAGACGGCGTGTCTCCCCGGGACATTGCACAAAGGACGGACACCAGCGTGTCCACCGTCTACAGGTGGATTAGGCGGTGGCGAAGGGAAGGAAACGTGCATTCAAGACGTTGCCGGTGTTTGCTTGGGGTAATTCCTGGAGTACCGGATCCAGTAGACGTGCCACAAAACCCTTCTCCGTTTCCAGACACTTTGGTGGATGTCTCTCATACTTTACAGTTTTACTGTCGAGCTAAATCGTTTCCTCGTGATCTTCCGAAGAGGGAGGACAGTCGCTATACTCCTGCCTCCGCTGACTACGTGGATCTACGTAAGATAAATCGCGACGTTCGATACAGTTTCGGATATGCCAATGTTGTTTCGGATTCGAAACGAAGCGGTTCAAAGACTGAGGCTAGGAACTCGCTCCTCGAGCATCCTGGGGCAGAGTGGCGATGGGGGCTGACACAGCAGCGCCCAGGCCACCTGCAGGTCATACAGTGAGGTCAGGTAAGGCGAGAGAGCCACAGGTTGAAGGGATTGTCTTCTAGTATGACAATGATTTCGTCAATGAACATACTATGTAAGAGTTGTTGGACTGCTTATTTCAAAAGGAAAATACGTAACTACTGTCCAAAATTGTTATAGTAGGAGACTGTATAGTTTATCAAGAATACATAATGTAATTTCATACCACTTAGGAAGTTATATCATTATAAGAAAACTTATAAATGAGAAAGATTGTATATAATTAGAGATTTAATAGATTCGATTATAATATGATAGTCTTTCATTACGTAATCCTTTGAATTTACCACATGTATGGCTCACGTATCTAAGATTATCTTCATTAATCACATTACTCAGAAAACTCCGTACTTTATAAAGCTTCTGCAAATGTTGTTTTATTTTCATGGGAGACTTGTCCACGCATCATATAGTGTCATTCATCCCCCAACGTTACTCCATGTGCGCGAAAATGAGCGACTCCCTCTCAGCTACCGCGCTGAGGAAAGACACTTAAAGAGTCCCACGTTGAACCATTTACAAACAATATAATAGATTATTGTCATGGCCTCACAAAGTACCGTAGACTAGGATCTCTGTGAATGTAAGATATCTTTAAGATGATAAGGAGGTGGACGAGGTCTGCAACAAGGAGAGAGAGAAATGTGTTGTCTACAAAGTAACGTAGATGGTTGTGAACTAAATCATTACCTCAAAGACCGTACAGAGATACACAATACTGAATATATAAAGAAAAAAATTATCTATATATATATATATATATATATTTTTTTTTTTTTTTTCAAACTATTCGCCATTTCCCGCGTTAGCGAGGTAGCGTTAAGAACAGAGGACTGGGCCATTGAGGGAATATCCTCACTTGGCCCCCTTCTCTGTTCCTTCTTTTGGAAAATGAAAAAAAAAATTGAGAGGGGAGGATTTCCAACCCCCCGCTCCCTCCCCTTTTAGTCGCCTTCTACGACACGCAGGGAATACGTGGGAAGTATTCTTTCTCCCCTATCCCCAGGGATATATATATATATATATATATATATATATATATATATATATATATATATATATATATATATATATATATTATCGTTTAAACGGATCAAATGTTCTTTATGTTCCGAAGACTAGACATACATAATTACCGAAAGACTTCGGGGTTGGCGAGGAAGATGACTTTCACTAGAGACTACAAAATGAATTGATGAAACCACGAAAAATATGTAGAACTGAAATCAACTTAAAACCATCATAAGATCACTCAGGTTACGTTAATCTCCCGTGAGTATCATAATAAGATGACAAACACGAAATTAAGGAACAACGCCTCCTAACTACATCTGAAGTCATGGACTTATTCTAGTCCTTGAAAAGTCTGATAAACATATGTATACCACATCAGAGTCTTATATGTAGTCTTATCATTCGTATTCATAGGATCATATGCCCACACAGCGGAGGTGTGGAGGTCGGTGGTGATGATGGCGAGTGTGGCGACAGTGTTGTTGATCCTGACTGTGGCTGTCCTCCCGTCCGCCGCTCAGCTGCCTCGACGCCCTTATGGTGAGTCCACAGTTATGGTCACGTCCAACACACACACACACACACACATATACACACATAGCGTTAATGGGATGTTATGGCCTCAGCTGTCCGTTCCGTCTCAGCTAACATAAAAAAAAAATTGCTGGTTAGGGAACAGCCAAAAACTATAACATTCTGCTTCATATGGTCAACTTCTGAACAACACCCAGAAATACTGTTTATCAAAGATTTTATACACGTTTAGTGTAGGACATTGAAGACCACAAATTTGTGCCAAAATTCCACGACCGTCCGCTGAAATATGACCAAGGAATGGGGGAGATAATAACAAATTGTGTCTCGTGACCATAAAAATGAAAATGGTTCAAATGACTAATCTATCTCGCCATATGTCAGGTGATGCTCATGAAATCTGGCAATAAAGAAAAAAAAATCTTTCACCATAACCAACATTAGGCCAACGGTAAAAACCAAGAGGTCAAATATATCGCCAGAAACTACTGTTCTTTGTCGACTCGACAATTCATTTCACCAAATGTTGACCTTAACTCAGAACAAAGATACATCTCAACAAGTCTCAAACAGTAGTTGAAATATGGAAAGGGATTTCATACGTTCACTAACGAGTGTTGGCCCTTATGTCTTATGTTGACTTTTATGTTTTCAGGTGGTAGGCAGACCCTGGGAGTGGCAGGCGGGGCGGTGGAGGCGGTGCTGGCCAGAGAGCGGCCGCCCCACTGCTCCGTCATCCTCCTCACAGACGGCACCACCTCGGCCACCACTGTCTTCACGGTACGTCAACACTGCCTCACTCTGGCACCCTCATTGAGTTCTGACATTGTTACAGGGCGCGTCCTGCCGCCAGTCTGTTCTCAACACACCGTTCAAACTTGTGTTTCACATTCTGTAATACGTACACCTTCAGGTGACGGAGAGGCTGCGGATTCCGTTGGGGCTGGCGGTGTTCGAGGTGGTAGGAGAGAGCAAGAGACCCAACATGACACATGACCAGCTCTCTAGGATGGTTGGCGAGGTTCGACAGGTGGGTAAGAACGATCACGGAGGAAGATCGATTACGTTATCGTACACAGTGAGGATTGTCACATCAGATTTTGAGAGATGTTTATATCATTAATGACTGCAGGCTGCACCGCTTTTGGGTCAGTCGCCGGTAGCAATTGCACAGCTATGTGAATTTCACCAGCTGCGGCAGATTTCGGGGTGCGTGACGTTGGTGGTGGTGAGCGACGACCCAGCCTTCCTGGCCGCCTCGGCCGAGTGGTCCCTCAAGGGCCGCCTCCTGACGTGGTCCAATAAACTCCTGGCCGTCACCCGCCGGCCCCTTCAGGACCTGCCACACCTCTACACCTCCTTCTCCATGACGAACTCAATGTTGATCATCGTGGACGCCTCCGCTCCATTTCCCAGGTTAGCCACCACTGGTCTTAATCATGAGCGCTACAGTAAGACATGATCAGGCACTATCGTCTTCCGTGATCCTCCAAATGTACACATTGGATTAATCACTTTGTTATCATCTTTTAGACTTAATCTTGATGTGGAGGTCGTCGATAGAATGATCCTGTAGAAATACAGATTCAATCATTTGGCAATCACAACCGATTCATCTTCTTTCAGGTGTGATATATACATCCACCCGCCCTACAGACCCCCGGACGCCCAGGTGGTGCGTATTGCGTCCTGGTCGACCATACGTGGCCTCACACTGGCCACCCACCTCCCGCTCTTCCCTGAGAAGTTCTCCAAGTAGGTGTGCCTGAGTCCCAGAGCTTTGCCTATCGATAGCACATGACACGAAAGTTACCAGGCATTACCCAGTCATTCATGGAATCTTTTGGTCACAGGTTCGCCTACGGGCCAACGTTCCTGACAGGCGTGTGAGGAGTACCCGTCCTATGTGGAGCTGAGCCCTTCTTGGAAACCAGATCAACCGGTGGAGTTCGAAGGACCCATGATCAACCTGCTGGACCTGCTCGCAGAAAACTTTAATTTCACGTGAGTTGTTGATCAGTGTGGTGGAGGTGCGTGTTTATGCGTCTTGCGTGATGTGGTGAGGTTAGGTAGGTGTCAGTGGCTCTGTGATATGATTACGATGAAGTGATAAATTCCGGTGACATGTGAATGTTGTTGTTTGAACAGTGTTTGGCCCATCATCACCTCGACAGATTCTACACATTCGCCGTACAGGAGACACTCTTTAGCTCAGATACCGCAAGGATATCCTCTCTGGCATTCAGTTCTTTAAGTTCCCTATATAAGAAATGAGTGTAGCATTAATCCATGTCATCAGAGATTCGATACCATTACAAGCCAATCAATGGAACGCATTAAGTAGTCTTGCCAAATACTTTATTAGTCTTCTGGTAGTGAAGTTCATGTGTTAATAACCTCTGAATGAGGAATCAAACAAGTAAGGCTTGCGAGAGGGCTGAGGCTCTGCTGAATTCTCACCTCTGCTCCTAAACTTCCCTCTTGTCACTACCACATACTTCTCGTATGCGTATATTGCGTCATTCTACACGCAAGTGTCCTATCTTATCGGTGTGAAAAGTAGCCATCCGGCACACAATGGTACTTCTTTTACACACTTGTCCAGTATAAATATATTTGCAACATTCTACACATTCTACACATTATTTTGCGTGAGAGAGCGGCCACCAAGAACACGATGAATGAATGAGTTGTCTGAAGGACCAGGAGACCTGTGAAAATACATGTTTGACATCACGACTTACATGCAATCACTCCAGTATTCTGGTAACTCATGAATATAACCAGTACAAATCACAACTGAGTATCATGGACATTGCATTATTTGTTCTTTATAATCAATTGAACGTCTTAATACAAGGTAGTCAGAATGTCTGGCGTGGTGGTGTTAACATTTGTCTCACCAGGTACACGTTCGTGCGACCACCAGACGGTATGTGGGGTCATAAGGAGGCTGATGGGTCCTGGACTGGCATGGTCGGGATGGTGGGCAGGGAGGTGAGTGTAGCAGGTCGCGCCACTCATGGTGGCTGGTCTGGTAAGTAATTATCATTTCTTTGTATTAAATTGTTCATTATATTTGTTTCAGTTTTGTAGGTTGGTAGGTTAGCAGACAGACCCCACACAGATAGGTAACTTTGAACTGATTAATAATGATTAAAGGCGATGATACAGAGTACATGTGTACATTTAAAATACGAACAATGACCCCTGACAAAATCATCAACTGTTAAGGATCCGCCAGACGTATAATGATCTGTCACAAGTGTAGACCTCCAGGCAACTCTGGGTTGCTCGCAGACCAAACAAGTTTCATTAGTAATCACGGCCACTATCGACCCCCTTCCTCTCAGAGGATACCATTCTGCCCCGAGTTTTGTGTCCCGATGCACTATTGACCCAGAGGGACGTCGTTCACTCTGATGCTCTTCTGTTACCCTTCAGTTGAAGATACATCTAGCTGTTTTCCTCTTAAAACCTCCCATCATATATAGGCCACATGACTTCCATGTCCTGTACCTCTTCTTAAACTGATCCTTGTAGTTTTTGATATGATTTACTAACACTTACATAAACGTATCTTAGCCTCTATAACAATTTTAATAGTCTGGTGTTATGTGGGTGGATACAGGAGGTGGACATGGGTGTCGGTCCCTTCTCTATGAGTGCTACTCGAGCTGAGATGGTGGACTACATGAGAATAGTCGTGGACGACGCCCTGAAGATCATCGGAGGTCGAGGGCGGCCTGAGGTGGACCCGTGGGGCTTCCTGCTGCCTCTGGGACCTCTGGTGTGGACGGCCATCCTGACTGTGGTGGTGGTGGTGCCGGGGATGGTGTTGCTAGTGTTGCTCTGCTTCCCTCGCAAGGCTCCACAGAGGAACACCTGGAGGATGGACAATATCTTCCTATATCTTCGCGTGTTGCTACAACAAGGTACATCGACGTATGTATACAAGACCTGTAGGATAATCACCGAGAAATATGCTCCAAGATATGAGGATGACCCGAGGCTAAGCCAGTTGGTCATGTTTTTAAGTATTACTCGATGGCTCATAGCAGAAATCTGAACCAATGAACTGAAATATATTGATAATCTACATTATATATATATATATATATATATATATATATATATATATATATATATATATATATATATATATATATATATATATATATATATATATATCCGTGAATAAGGGTACAGCCCTGAGCCAGGCGAGCAGCCGTGGGAGCGTCTGATGCTGGGGTCGTGGATGGTGATGACGCTGCTGTTCGTCCGGAGTTATGACGGTAACCTTATGTCTATGTTGGCCGTCAGGCACATTGCACAACCGTTCCAATCCCTCAGAGACGTGCTGGACGACCCCTCCGCCACCATGATATGGGTGGCCGGCGATGTTTACATAAAGTATCTTCAGGTAAGACCAGTAGATTCATAAATGCAATAGAATATGAAATAATCATCATAGTTGTCATTAATATCAGATCACAGTGATAAAGATTAATGGAATAGTGTTAGTGAATGTACTTTAACATCCTTTATTCTTACTGAAGTTGCTATCATATCAGAAATAATTGCTGCTGTTGAACTTCGTCTGTCTATAAGACTTGTGTCAGAGCAGCATCTAGTGGCACATTACAGCTAATGTCTTTAAGCGTAGAGATAATAGAATCAAATGTTTGCAGTCTGCGAAAAATGGCACATTTCGTGACGTAATGGACGCCTGGGAAAGACGGTCGTCTGATGTGGGTGACGTCCACGTTGTGGAGGAAAGTGATGGAGACGCTGGTGGTGGAGGGAACCCACGTCCTCATCGTTGAGGAAAACGAGGGCAGGTCCCTCAGGGCCGACTTGTTCTCAGACACAGGTGACGTCTCCCGCTCTGTACTCAGGTTCATTTCTTAGAGGAAAGAGAGAGAGGGATCCTTGCTAGCTATAGCTGGCTTTTCTAGTCAAGTTCAGCCTGTGAACGGCTTAGTAAAAAAAAAAAAAAAGCGACACCTAAAGAATACCTTCGTATTCTGAAACTGGTAGAGGCAATATTCGGTGATATGTTTCATGTGTTTTTTGTCCATCATGTTAGGAGTCGTAATCACGTAAATCATTTCTGTAACTGATACAGCCAACCTTGCCATTAGATACTTCATCTCTCCATCTGTTCCCTTATCAAAAGTTTGTTCGACTTGTTCCGAAGCAGCTTCGCTTCATTAGGCACTTAAAATCTCTTTGCATTGACTTATCTATCGTTCCAGTGTACAGTACTCGTTTTCTTCTGATCACCCACAGGACGATGTGACTTTTACACCTCCAGGGAGCAGTTCTTCCCCACATCCATGAGTATGGTCGGTCAGAAGGGGCATCCTCTCGTCCCAGCTCTAAGTAAAAGGTAATTTAGACATGAAGTGTAGGACTACCGTCGCTTGCCGTTCTATAATACCAGTGTGGGAGTTACTCATTGGATAAACTTGGGTAAATATATACTGTATCCACCAATTTGTACTATGCAGGGAGAGAGAGAGAGAGTTTTACACTCATGGGGGCCCCATCTCCTGAAAATATTTTGCTATCATACAACCATTTTACACTTCTGAATACTGTCCGTATTTAAAACATCTCTCGTAAGATATACTACAACTACATTCTTTTCTAATATTCATTTTATCATCCCACAGCATCAAGTACGTGAAGCAATACGGGATATATGATTACTGGATGACGAGTTTCAAGAT